>NW_026750943.1:0-1584 GCF_022355385.1 Mustela nigripes
CAGGCAGAGAGAGAGGGGGAAGCAGGCTCCCAGCTGAGCTGAGAGCCCGATGTGGGACTGGATCCAAGGATCCTGGGATCATGACCTGAGCCGAAGGCAGAGGCTTTAACCCACTGAGCCACCCAGGCGCCCCCATGACAAGTTATTTTTTTTAAAGATTTTATTTATTTATTTGACAGAGAGAGATTACAAGTAGGCAGAGAGGCAGGCAAAGATAGAGAGGAGGTAGCAGGCCTGAAGTGGTGCTCCATCCCAGAACCCTGAGATCATGACCTGAGCTGAAGGCAGCGGCTTAACCCACTGAGCCACCCAGGAGCCCAACAAGTTATTGTTGATAGATATATGTACAATTTATTTTCCAGTTTTAAGAAAAATGGTTCTGCTATTTTTAAGCTTTTTTTTTTAATTACATAATTTTTTTAAATTAAAATTTTATTTTTTAATATTTTACTTTTCTTTTCTTTTTTTAAAAAGATTTTATTTATTTATTTGACACACAGTGATCACAAGTAGGCAGAGTGGCAGGCAGAGAGAGAGAGAGAGAGAGAGAGAAGCAGGCTTCCTGCTGAGCAGAGAGCCCGATGCAGGGCTCGATCCCAGGACCCTGAGATCATGACCCGAGCCGAAGGCAGCAGCCCAAAACATTAAGCCACCCAGGCGCCCCAATGTTTCACTTTTCAATATACTACTTAGAATATAAAACCTATTCCATTTTGTAAGAAGTTTACCATTTAAAAAATGGTAATTTTCTCATTGTGTCTTCCCCTCTCATTGCTTTATTTTGAATAAAAAATTTCACTATAAACATAACGGATGCTTTCCTTTTGATGGTCCCTCTGTTGGTCATATTGTATATGAGCCATGACAGTTTTACAAAATTTATTGATGTTTGTTGATATGTTTTATCATAACTAATTTTCCCACCCTAGTCTAGATTCCCCAGCTTTCAGACAGGTGGACACATCAATAAACCATACCCAAGGGATGTATCAAGTACTTCTTACACATTCTCTCAGATCCTTGAGGTCTCATTTTGCCTAGGGATTTGCAATAGGTTCTGCCAGAGGCACCACTGTGACAACTGATGTCCATGGTCTATCCCCTGCTAAGCTCAAGAGGTCACTGGTTTCCAAGTGTATCTATACAATTAATGCATTCCAGCAAGTCTTTTTTTTAAAATATTAACAAACTTATTTTAAAGTTTATATGGAGAGGCAAAGACTCACAATAGTCAACATAGTGTTGAAGTAGAACAAAGACTGAGGACTGACTTCAAAGTTTACCATAATGATGGGGCACCTGGGTGGCTCAGTGGGTTAAGCCACTGCCTTCGGCTCAGGTAATGATCCCAGGGGCCTGGGATCAAGTCCTGCATTGGGCTCTCTGCTCAGCAGGGAGCCTGCTTCTCCTCATCTCTCTCTCTGTCTGTCTCTCTGCCTATTTGTGATCTCTCTCTCTGTCAAATAAATAAATAAAATCTTAAAAAAATATACCATAATGATAATTGTAAGCAAGATATTGTAATACCACAGAAAGACTAGATTAAAGGAATGGAATATATATTATCAATTATATTTTATATTT
>NW_026750944.1:0-1584 GCF_022355385.1 Mustela nigripes
ATCTGAATGGGGAGAGAGGATAGATTTGATGGAGTTGAGGTTGGGGGAGGGGAGGTGGGTTGGGAAGTAGACCTGGGCTGCTGCATGCAGCTAAGGGCAGAGGACACTGAGCATCATGGAACGTCCAATGCTGTCTGTTGCCCCCCCCCCCCCCCCCCCCCCCCCCCCAACCCCCGCCGCTGGAATGACTCCAGCCTTTGTCTGAGCCAGCACCCGGGTCTCAGTCAGGATGGCATCTGGCCTCAGTAGCAGCCCTCTGTGTGTATGGTCTCCTCGTGCTTGTGGACCATTAGGATGATTTTTTTGATGTTTCCTCCCTGCCGTCTGTACCACAGCCTTCTTTGTGGGACACACTCAGATGACATCTGTTAGCATGCTAGGATGGACACATCTGGCATCCACGTTTCCAGGGGCTCCCTTGACCTTGGTGCAAGTTACCGGCTTGGCCTGGAGGGCGGAGTGGATTGTTCATTTTACTGAGCCAGGGCATTCGAGATGGACAGAGTTGGGGAATGGGGCCATTGCTCTCTTTCGCAAGGGAGAAAACTGAAACCCGGAGACTTACTCACCCAAGGACACCTAGTGAGTTTGATAGTTTGAGGCCAAGCCGGAACTAGACCCCACTTCTCCCCACTCCATGTCTGTGGCTGGGCCCCTGATCCCATCAGTGCCATACATGTGACCCAGATCAATGCCCAACCTCCTCACTACCCAGTCTTTCTACCCAAGTCACAGAGAGAACCAGCCCAGCCCTTCCAAGGATGGCGTGTAATGGCATGGTGAGGTCATGTGTTAGAAGCACTTTGGAAAATGTCAGAAACCATAAAAGCACTGTGCCATGGTTGTTATTGTTTCTGCTTTTCTTAACAATCAAGGTCATTAGCACTGAGGAAAATGCAAAGGAGAAGCACTTGCTGGCCCCACCCTCATCACTGTGGCGCTCCTAATGGAGCTGGGTTTCCTCTCTTGGAACTTTCTGCGGCTCCTCCCAGTGAGTGGGCCTGGAGCTAGGAGAAGCGAGGTGATTGAGAGGGGGAGCCGAAGGCCTGGGGAGGGGTGGGCAGAACTTCTCCCGTCTGGATAACCCTGGCCCTTTCCTTTCCACAGGGCATAGCATCTCTGAAAGGTCAGAGGAAGTGTGCAGGGGAAGCCCTCTGTTCTCCCCCTCTGCTGGGTTGGCTGCAGAGCTCTGATTTGGGGGCTAAGAGTCAGCCGATTGGGGCTGCTGTCGTGTGACAGACAGCACAGGCTGATGTGATTGTCAGGCCAATCTGTCATTCATTTGCTTGTTCGTTTATTCATTTGTTCTTTCAACAAACATGACGTGAGCACAAACTGTATGCCAGGCACTACGTTAGGATTTAGGGAGAGGTCATGTCCAGGACGCAGAGTGGCTAAGAATCACCTCCTTTCCGCTCAAGGGCAAGTGTCATGAGCCCTGGGGCCCATAGCAAGCCCTAAATGGCACAGTGTTCCAGAGAACTTGAATTTGTGTCCCTGGAGAGTGGGATAGGAAAACCTTTGACCTCAGAAACACAAGGCCTAGATTCCATACATCATTGAGCTGAGAGGGGGCTTTGGACA
>NW_026750945.1:0-1584 GCF_022355385.1 Mustela nigripes
GCAAGAATTCATTCTCTTTTATGGCTGTGTAAGAGTCTGTGGTGCCTCTGGAGGACAGTGAGATGTTAGTAATGTCTGGGAACTCCAGGCTTGTCATCAGCCATAAACACAACTGGAATATTACCACAAGAACTTCAACTGGGTGGAAATTGACCTGAAACCTACAATTCAATCTCCACATCAAAAGAGAAAGGAAGTCATAGATACTATAGCAGAAGATTGGAGACATGGCTGAGGGCATCGTGGGTGATTGGTGTTTCAGAGGGATGTGATTCAATGCAAAATAAAGGCACAGGATAGAGGAGCAAACACACCAAACACACCAAAAGGCAGTCAAGGACAGCCTCTGCAGATGATGGCGTTAAGGTCAGGGGACATCCACAACTCAACAGCAGAGGACATGCATGCCACACACAGCAGAGACTCCCTCAAGAGCCAGCCCTTGGACACTCCAAGATCTCTTCTTCCTAAAGACATTACTTCAGGGAAGAAAACAGAATGTGCTTTGAGAATAAAGAGAAAAAGAAAGAGACCTATATCCAATGCTAAGATGGAATAATCAATTGAAATCAAGAAAAATGAATAAGAAATGATTAAGGCAAAGCAATCGAAGTGAAACCTCTAATGTTACATACCCGATGGTGGATTTAAAGCAGCAGCGAGGATACTCACTGTACATCAGAAAACCACAGAAGATATCAGAAAGTCTCTAACCACAGAGACAAATGTGATAAAAAAGAAAATAAAATATAGGGTCCCTGATGAAAAGATTGGTAGCATACTCAACGCAATGTCAAGGAAGCTTGCAGAAGAAGATGATCAAATTAGAGACTTAAAAGTAAAAGACTAGAAAATAAGGAAGCAAAGCCAAACAGAGAAGGAAGAATGATGGGCCATAATAATGAGCTTAGGAAAGTCATCGAATCCAAGGAATGGAAAGAGGTGCCTACTCTAGGAGATCTAGGGGTGAGAGTATAATGGCCAAACATGTCTTTGAGAAATCAGAGCTGAAAATGTCTCTCATCTGGGATCAGAAACAGAGATCCAGATTCAGAGGCAGAGAGGTCACCCATCACCATCAACAGAAGGAGCACCACAAGACATAGTGTCATTACCCCTGCTAAAGCTGGTAGTGGAGGAATTATCTTTACCCAAATATATGAGGGAGAGTGGTGTGTTCATAACCAAGTCAGTGACTTCAAGACGACAAGCTCTGCCAGCTCTTGGAGCAGGTCGGATAGAGCAAGCAACACCAGCCCAAGTCAAAAACTGTATCCCCTGCATTTCTGAACAATGACAGAGCAAAAGTTCTTGTCTAGAACTCTGAGGTATTAAGAGGACAATGATGTGATCCTCGATATGATCCTCCATTAGTTCAGAGGCGGAATTCAGCTCAACTCATGATCCCAGGGCCATGGCGTCAACTTTGGTCTCAGCTTCCCTGCTCTGGTGCAAGTCTGTTACCCCTCCCCAGCTCCACCCACTCATTGTAAACTTCTGTCTATCTCTCAAGTACGGGCATGTGTATCCTTTGACTAAAAAACAAAAACAAAAACAAAACCAGTTTACAAGGATTTACTGGTG
>NW_026750946.1:0-1583 GCF_022355385.1 Mustela nigripes
ACTTGCCCACCAGACATCTAAACCCTCATCAGCCTCATCCTGCTTGGTACATCTCCACCCACAATGGCATGGCCAGGTCCTCTTTACACACAGAAACACAGACACCCCGAGGCACACACACAAACACACACACACATACACACACTCACACACACACACAGAGACGGGGAGGAGACCTAGGGCTACACCGGTCGATCAGAAGGTGTGGGACTCTCTGACTCTGAGTCCCCTGGTGTCACCTTTTGATTTTAGTAGCCCAAGGGCCAGAGGCGTTGGGGAAATCTGATATGACCGGCCAGGGAGGGGACGTTTCTGGCGGGCGAGCTCTCTTCTCCCTACACCCTCTCGGTTTCAGTACAGCAGAAGAACATGTCGCTTCCTTTAGGATGTGCCTAGAAATGAGCTGGGCAGGGGTGTTTTCTCTGTAATGGGGTGCCTGGATACGTGGGTTCCAATACCGTTGGGCTTTGTCGTCAGGGAATTGAGGTCACCACTGCCTGGGGGCTCCTTACCGAACTTCCTGCTGTACCAGAGCTCCCTGAGATGCGGGTCCCCAAGCTGCTCAGGCTCACACTCCACTCAGGCAGTGCCCATCCAGTGACCCCCATACAGCCTCCCCCAGCCCCTGGGAGGCCTGGGTGTGGTTGTTGTCCCCGCTGGAGGCAACAGAACTGGATTTAGACTAGGATAGTGTTAGGGTTAGTGTTAAGAAAGACTTAGGGTCTGGGTTAGGGTTAGACGTCATTGGGGTCAGGGTTAGCATAAGGCTTAGAGTAGGGCTCAGGGTTAGGGTTAGGTTCATGGTTAGGTTTAGGGTCAGGCTCACAGTAGGGTCAGGGTTAGAGTTATGGTCAGAGTCACGTCAGGGTCAGTTTTAGGGTGAAGGTTAGGTTTAGGGTCAGGTTCAGGGTCATGGTTAGATTTAGGGCCAGTTCAAGTTTTGGTGTGGGGGCACGGTTCATGTCAGGGTCAGGGTTAGGTTTGGGACAGGTCTAGTGTCTGGGTTAGGCTCAGGGTCAGGTTTAGGTTCATGGTTATGGTATTGTCAGCTTTATGTTTAGGTTCTGTTTTATGAGTAGGTTCAGGATCAGGGTTAGCTTTAGGCTTAAGATTCTGTTTAGGATCATAGATTGGGTCAGAGTTAGGTTTACATTCAGGGTTAGGGTCAGTGTTAAGATCAAGGCCAGGGTCAGGTTTAAGGTTAAGCTCTGACATAGGCTAAGTTCAGTGTTAGGGTTATGATCAGCGTCAGGATTATTGTTAAAGTGGGGTTAGGGTTAGGGTTAGAGGGAGGTGGAGGGTTAGACCGGTTTAGGGTCAGTGTCAGGTATAATGTTAGGGGTTAGTTTTAGGGTTAGGTTCAGCATTAGGTTTCGGGTCAGGGCCCTGTTAGTGTCATGGTCGGGGTTACGTTTAGGGTTAGAGTAAGTGTCAGGCTCACAGTCAGGGTCAGGGTTAATTTTAGGGTCGGAGTCAATGTCACTGTTAGGGTCAGGGTTAGGTTTATGGTCTTTGCCTGGGTCATGTTCATGGTGAAGTTTAGCGCCAGTGTCAGGTTTACGGTCAGGATCAAGTATTGGTTT
>NW_026750947.1:0-1583 GCF_022355385.1 Mustela nigripes
TGTGGAGACTAGCGCAGGCAATCAGCAGCAGCATCCCACAGTCCCGAATCTGATTTCACAAAGAATGCTGTGCTTTCACAGAGGGAATGCCCGTGCAAAGAGGATTTCGCTCTATGCGGGTTTCTACCACCCTGCTGTAAATACTAGGCTAAGGGAAGCAGCAACCGCAGCCCACAGAGGACCGTAATTTCCCAGTGACTGCTATGCTTTGGCAGAGGTTTTCAGCCTGGCGCGAACCGCACTTCGCTGCTGCTTCCTCAGCAAGGCTTTGGGCATTTTCTCTGTCGCGTTAGGGAAGAAGAGCTGCGGGAGAGCTGGTGCCTCTTGGGCCTTGCTTTTCCGGGCTCCATGGTCGCGCCCTGCATTCACAATGCCTGGCAAAAACTAAGCAGACACGGCCACAAACCTTCAGAGCGTGTGAGGCCTAGGATGGCACTCTAAGCTCACTACCCTCTCCCGGTATAGGCAAAGCTCGGCCTTTTGCTCTGGCGTTGAGGCCGATGCTGGGACTATGCCAGCGCCTTCCCCACAGGAGAGGAGAGGCGACAGGATCCCTGGACACCGCCCAGGCATTGGGATGGGGAGCCGTCGTGGACTGTCCCCACGCCTTCCCCGGCACACCCCATGCCTCCACTTACGCTGTCACATCCTGGAGGAAGATGGCATCTGACTGTCCGTTCTATCAGGTAACTCTTTCTGCCAGTTCAGGGTAGGCGCCTCTTGGCAAGCCCATGTCTGCACCAGGGACAGGCGGCCAAGGTGCTGTTCTCCCTTTGGGCCCAGAGGTCCAGGACAGGCCTGCCTTCTGTCCAGACGGCTTCCTCAGAGTGGATCACGCTTCCCTGTCCTACTCGTCCGCTCGTGTCTCCTTAGCAGCCAGGCTTCCGTCTCTCCACACAGGGAGCCGGTGACACCTGTCTTGCCACCGGCCTGCTGTTTCTGCGAGGGCCGGCTCTCCTGATTCGCGACAGTTTCCCGATAACAAGGCCAACAGATCCTTCTCTTCTCCCGGGGCGGCGTGCTACACCTTCCCCAGAAATGCTCCTGGGTGTACCGTGACATACATGTCCCTTTCCTTAGGGATGTTTCCACAGGCGTAACAACGGTTCTCTCTCAAGCAGAGCATTTGCCGGTGCAAAGAGGTTTTCGCTCCATGCGGGATTATTACCCCGTGCTGTGGAGACTAGCGCAGGCAATCAGCAGCAGCATCCCACAGTCCCGACTCTGATTTCACAAAGAATGCTGTGCTTTCACAGAGGGAATGCCCGTGCAAAGAGGATTTCGCTCAATGCGGGTTTGTCCCACCCTAATGCGAATACAAGGCTAAGGGAGGCAGCAACCGCAGCCCACAGAGAGGACTGTGATTTCCCAGCGACTGCTATGCTTTGGCAGAAGTTTTCAGCCTGGCGCGAACCGCACTTCGCTGCTGCTTCCTCAGCAAGGCTTTGGGCGTTTGCTCTGTCGCGTCAGGGAAGAAGAGCTGCGGGAGAGCTGGTGCCTCTTGGGCCTTGCTTTTCCGGGCTCCATGGTCGCGCCCTGGATTTACCCTGCCTGGCAAAACTAAGCAGACATAGCCAAAAACC
>NW_026750948.1:0-1583 GCF_022355385.1 Mustela nigripes
ATGCTTCTGGCTGGTCCAGGAAATCTTCTGGAGGCTTCAGTACCTGGTGTGATCATTTAGTCATGAAGAGGGCACATCGAAAGGGGTGGTGTGGTGAGCAAGGGCACAGGACAGGGGCCGAGCACATCTGGCAGGTGGCAAGTGGACTGTCAAGGAGGGGCCGTGAGAGACTGTGTTCAAGGCAAGCTGCCAGGAGCCAGGAAGCCTCCTGAAAGCCCGAATATCCCAGGATAGCATATCCTCAAATCATGATGATAAGGCTTACGACGATTTAAATGCTGTTAAATGGGAATTTTGCCTTTCAAACCATGCTATACCTTTGATTGTAAGATGTATCCCAATTTCAAAGATGTTAGATTGTGTGGGGGGAAAAAGCACAAGTCAGTGTGCTAGCCAGCCTCGGGGAGGACCAAGAAGATTTCTATATCCTGGTATCTGCACGTGTGTTGTACCCTCCCAAATCTGGTGTGACTAACAGGATATAGCAGAATTGGGGGTAAATCAGTTACAGTATTAGGTTATGAAAGACACTGAGGCTTCTGTTTTGTTCTCTCTCTCTTTTCCTCTCTTTCTCTTCTCTCTCTCTCTCTCCTTTCTTCCTCTATTCCCCCTCTCCTTCCCTCTCCCTCCCTCCCTTTCTCTCTCTTTCTCATTCATCATTAGCTCTTGTGGACACGCAGGTCTCCCTGTAGATACCTGGGTGGCAAGGAACTGAAGCCCTCCACACCTGCCACCTGCACAGAATTGAGGTCTGTCCATCATCACATGTCCTTCAAACAGCTGCACCCGGCTGTTTAATGGCAATCTCATGAGATACCTCAAGGCAGAAACACACAGCTCAACTGCTTCCAGGTGCCTGACCTTCAGAAACTGTGTGAGATAATAAGTACTTAAATATATTGTTTGGGCTGCTAAGTTTGGGGGTAATTCATTGCACAGCCATAGAGGAATGATTCTATAATCAGACTCAAAAAATGCTTTATGTGTACTCAGCGTCAGTCTGACGTTCAGAAAGAGATATGCCTGCCTGAGGCTGCTTAGAACCTGCAGTGCCTCAGAATGGGGGGAGACTTTAAAGAGAGGTAACAAAAAATGGGGAAAGGGAATGTAGACATACAAAGAAGAACCATTTTGCTTTTCTAGGTCCTTCTTTTAAAAGAGTAGAAAATATACTTTCCCAGAAAGAAACAAACTCAGAAGGAAAGAGTAGGATGAAAGTTACCTTTAGCAGCCTATAAACAGATACTCAAACCAAAAACACTGGAGACTACAAAAAGATGCCAACTGTTTTTAAAGAAATGGCACACGACGTTAGGTATGAATAAGTCATGCAAATTGAAGAGGTAGACGTGGTCGAATTGTTCAGGAGGCACCAAAAGAATGTGTATAACATTTTATTGAAAAGAAGGAATACTGAGATTCTGAAAAAAATGTTTTATTAGGTAAAAGAATGAATATATATATCTATATATCTATATATATACATATATAGATATATATAAGTTTTCTAGGGTTGCTATTACAAGGTAATAAAACAAAATGTTTTATTAGGTAAAAGAATGAATATATATATATATATATAT
>NW_026750949.1:0-1583 GCF_022355385.1 Mustela nigripes
AGTTGTTTGGGGGTGGAGTCTTTTGGGTTTTCCATATAAAGAATCATGTCATTTGTGAAGAGAGAGAGTTTGACCTCCTCATTGGCAATCTAACTGAGATTATTCCCTGCATATTCTCAGATCACAATGCTTTGAAACTGGAGCTCAGTCACAAGGAAAAGTTCAGAAGGAACGCAAACACCTGGAAGCTAAAGACCACCTTGGTTAAGAATGCTTGGAGCAACCAGGAGATCAAAGAAGAACTGAAACAATTCATGGAAACCAATGAGAATGAAGACACTTCTGTCCAAAACCTATGGGATACAGCAAAGCCGGTCCTAAGGGGGAAATACATAGCCATCCAAGCCTCCCTCAAAAAAATTGAAAAATCCAGAATACACCAGCTGTCTCTACACCTTAAAGAACTAGAGAATCAACAACAAATCAAACCAACTCCACACATAAGAAGGCAAATCATCAAGATTAGAGCTGAGATCAATGAGGTAGAAACCAGAGATAAAGTAGAACGTATCAATGAAACTAGAAGCTGTTTTTTTGAAAGAATCAATAAGATCGATAAACCATTGGCCACAGTAATCCAAAAGAAGAGAGAAAACCCAAATTCATAAAATTATGAATGAAAAGGGAGAGATCACAATGAACACCAAGGAAGTAGAAACAATTATCAGAAGTTATTATCAACTGTTATATGCCAATAAGCTTAGCAACCTAGATGAAATGGATGCATTCCTGGAAAACCAGAAACTACCAAAATTGAACCAGGAAGAAATCAACAACCTGAACAGACTGATATCTAGTAACGAGATTGAAGCAATGGTCAAAAACCTCCCAGAAAACAAGAGGCCAGGATCTGATGGATTCCCTGGGGAATTTTACCAAACTTTCAAAGAAGAAATAACACCTATTCTCCTGAAGCTGTTTCAAAAAATTTAAGCAGAAGGAAAACTTCTAGACTCTTTCTCTGAAGCCAGCATTACCCTGATCCCCAAACCAGGCAAAGACCCTACCAAAAAAGAGAATTTTAGACCTATATCACTGATGAATATGGATGCTAAGATTCTCAACAAGATCCTAGCCAACAGGATCCAACAGCACATTAAAAAGATTATCTACCATGATCAGGTGGGATTCATCCCTGGGCTACAAGGATGGTTCAACATTCGCAAATCAACCAATGTGATACAACCAATTAATATGAGAAGAGAGAAGAACCACTGGTCCTCTCAATTGATGCAGAAAAAGCATTTTACAAAATCCAGCATCCGTTCCTGATTAAAACGCTTCAAAGTCTAGGGATAGAGGGAACATTCCTGAACCTCATGAAATCTATCTATGAAAGACCCACAGCAAATATCATCCTCAATGGGAAAAAGCTTGCAGCGTTCTCATTGAGATCAGGAACAAGACAGGATGCCCACTTTCACCACTATTGTTCAACATAGTATTAGAAGTCCTAGCAACAGCAATCAGACATCAAAGAGAAATAAAAGGTATCCAAATTGGTAATGAAGAAGTCAAACTCTCAATTTAATCTTCCTTGAATTTAAAATGTGTAAATTGTTGAAAATATTTTTCACTTAAAT
>NW_026750950.1:0-1583 GCF_022355385.1 Mustela nigripes
TTAAATCAACCATATTCTATGCATTCTAAATGAAAATAATTAATCAATCATAATAAATCCTTCTTTTATGGAATATCAACTTATAAGCTTTCCTCCATATGAACAATGCTAAATACCAGAATAAAGGGTCATCTAATACAAATAAAGGATAGAGTTAAAGAATTCTGGTAAGCCATTTAATTTTGAAAAATGGTGCTATATTGTTGCTGAGTTGTGGTTTTCAGTTACATAATATCTGATAAGTGTGGAAGTAACGTGAGTGTTACGTGAGATGAGAAATGGTTTATAATTAAGATATTTTTAAAAGTACAGATAAATACAAATTTGTAAACATAGCATTATGGAGGAATAAAAATAAATGATAGCTACACACTCTAAAGTGAATAAATCTTGATAAGTTAATAGAGACGTAAAACAAGGACAGTGCAAAAGTATGGTACATTTTTATGAAGTTCAAACAAATTATGTGAAACCATAGATGGACTTAAAGATACTATTATGTATCAAATATTGTAACAATTAAGAAAGGAAATAGCAAACATAAAATAACGAAAGCATACAAACTTGGGTAGATACAATAGTTGTGATCATGTTCTACTTCATAAAGAGATGAGTTAATAGATAAATAGAAGTAACTAGACTTTTTAAGTTACTAAAACTTTGCCTGTTATTTCTTAGTAATATCAAATATATGGTTTTCTAACAAAAACGCTTATCTTAAAAATATTTAAAAATAAATTTCAGGGTACTCATAAGTTTCTATTAACTTTTCCACTGAAGGAAAAGCTGGTTGTTGTAGTTGTAGTTGTTTGTTTGTTTTAGTCTCCTCCTAGTTTTTATTATTATAATGTGGAATGACGAATGTTAGATTGAAAAGTGAATTATTTTATAGACAAAAATAATTACTTGATTCACCTCCTGGTACAGCAGATGGAACTCCTGAAAACATGCCCTTTTGCCTTACAGAAGAGTAACAGTTATGCTTACTTCTGAAACATGCTTGGTGGTGGCCCTAAATAGTGACACCATAGTAAACATTTTGAATATTTGCAATTAATTTTTATAGTCATAGGGCTCCAAAAGGCACTGCTAGTATCTTAGCATGTATTTCAATAAAGCTAAAAGTTGCCTGACTGTTTAAAAATATTAACAAGGCACAAAACATGGCAGAAGTATTGTACTCAGATATTATTTTTTTCCATATGCTCCTGATTCAAGACATGACAAGGTATTTTTTAAAATTTTTTTAAGAAGAGATTTTATTTATTTATTTGACAGAGATCACAAGTAGGCAGGGTCAGGCAGAGAGAGAGGAGGAAGCATGCTCCCTGATGAGCTGAGAGCCCGATGTGGGACTGGATCCAAGGATCCTGGGATCATGACCTGAGCCGAAGGCAGAGGCTTTAACCCACTGAGCCACCCAGGCTCCCCCATGACAAGTTTTTTAAGATTTTATTTATTTATTTGACAGAGAGAGATTACAAGTAGGCAGAGAGGCAGGCAGAGATAGAGAGGAGGTAGCAGGCTCCCCGTTATGCAGAGAGCCCAATGGGGGGCTCCATCCCAGGACCCTGAGATCATGA
>NW_026750951.1:0-1583 GCF_022355385.1 Mustela nigripes
ATCCCTCAGATTGATTTTCAGAGTCCTTAGTCTCTCATGTTTCACATCCCCTTCCAATGAATTTAATTTACATTTTTAATTTTAATTTGTTTTTTAAATTTTAAATTTAAATATATTTAATTTAAATTAATTTAAATTTAATTTCATTTTTTTCTTTTAAATGTTGATAAATGCTGTCAGCCCCCAAAACTGTGGTCACATAAAGCACATGCAAAATGAGAAAATGGAATGCAGACTCACAAAAAAGAACCATTTTGCTTTTCTAGGTCCTTGTTTTTAAAGAGTAGAAAATTTACTTTCCCAAAAAGGAACAAATTCGGAAGGAAAGAGTAGGATGAAAGTCACCTTTATCAGCCTATCAACATATACTCAAACCAAAAACACTGTAAACTGCAAAAAAATGCCAACTGTTTTTAAAAAAAATTGGCAGACGACTTTAGGTAAGAATAACTTTCATGGAAATTGAGGAGGTAGAAGTGTTCAAATTGTTCAGGAGGCACCAAAAGCATGCGAATCATATTCTTTTTTTTTTTTTAAGATTTTATTTATTTATTGACAGGCAGAGATCACAAGTAGGCAGAGAGGCAGGCAGAGAGAGAGAGGAGGAAGCAGGCTCCCCACTGAGCAGAGAGCCCGATTCGGGGCTCGATCCCAGGTCCCTGGGATCATGACCTGAGCCAAAGGCAGAGGCTTTAACCCACTGAGCCACCCAGGTGCCCCGCGAATCATATTCTAGTGAAATGAAGGAAGACTGAGATTCTGAACAAAAATGTTTTATTAGGCAAAAAAAAAACACAAAAAACCTCAAAAAGTATATGTACATATAAATATAAATGTAAATATAAATATATATAGAGAGAGACATACACACACATGTGTGTGTTTGTGTGTGTATGCATATATACTATCCCAGTCCTAAACCCCAGCACCTGGGTTTGTGACCTTATTTGGAAATAGGGTCCCTGGAGATGTAACTAGCGTGGATGAGATCATATTTGAATAGCCTGGGCCCCTAATTCAGGAGAACTTGTGTCCTTCTAAAGGAGACTGTGGATACACAGATATGCACTGAGGGAGAGGGCCATGTGAAGAAGTCCAAAGTCCAAATACATCAAGCTGGGAAGGGGCCTGGAACAGATCCTCCCATAATACCTCCAAAAGGAGCATGGTCTATGAGCACTATAGCCTCTAGAACTGTGATACTGTCCACTTCTGTTGTTTCAGCCTCTAGGCTTGTGGTATCTTGTAGTAGCAACCATAGAAATCTAATACAATCCTGTTAGAGGAAAAGTAACCAATCAGAAGTCCATGAGGAATTGGAAAAGAGAAAAAAAATCTATCTATATATATAGATATGTCTATATCTATATCTACATAAATTACTCTTTAAAGCATTGAAAACAAACGGACATTTGAAAACCATGTGAAAAGGAAAGCAAGCAAGCAAACAAACAAACAAAAACTGATCCCCAGGATTCACTCAAATTTTCACCTGGAATAGTTCTGGATGGTGCGTGTAGGGAGGAGATTCCAAGGAAAAGATGGAAGTATCCCTGCTGTGAGGAAAGAGAGATTGGGATTCA
>NW_026750952.1:0-1583 GCF_022355385.1 Mustela nigripes
ATCCCACACATTGACGAAAAACTATTGGGATCGGGCCAATTCCACAGAGAGTAAGATTCGTCCATGGCCCATGAGGCCTCCCCAACTTTCCACGGCCAATGCTGATACAAAATCCAGAGACAAAAGCCTGAGCACGCGCCTCAGACTCGCTCATTCTACATATCCTGAAGAGTTCTTCAGATAAGAACCTACAAAGCACTCGAAGGCGCCCAAAATATATAGTCTAACCAGGGCTTAATGCACTGTCTGACACCTGAGCCCGGACCTCGTGACCAACACCCAGACAACTGACCACACACTGAGCACTCAGACCCGCCATGGCCTTAGGTCATCATCTCTTCCCTACCTCAGTTTTCAGGCTTCAGAACCTAGACCTTATCTCCAATCACTGCCAAGGGGTGACTGTGATGCAGAAATCAGAACTCTTCCTTACCCATGGCAAGAAACCTTGTGGTTGGCATGTTGTCCAACGTTCAGTGTAGGAGAAACCAGCATTAACCCTGAGGCTCCGCCCATTCTTGAGTGCGACGAGGGCATAAACACGCATTGTGACCCTCAGCGTGAGTCCTGTCCTCTAGGACGTCCTCTCAGTGGCTGGACCATTAGATGTCATAATGGGCTTGACATGTCCCTAGGCCCCAATTTTTAACCAGATTTCTGGTTGTCCAGTCGCCCCTCCCCAGGGCTCTACGCTGGAATCCCTCATTTGGTGGGACACCTGAGGTTGAAAAACAAAACAAAACAAATCAACAACAACAAACAACGGACTTCTTCCTTCCCACAGAATGACCCCAAAATCTTTGGACGGGGCCAAACCCCAAGAGAGTAAGACTCGTACATTTCCCATGAAGTCACCCGGAAATTTCACGACCATGAGTGACACGATGTCCAGAGACAAAAACTTAGCAACAGCCTCACACTCGCCCTTTGTTCATATCCCGAAGAGTTCTCCTTATGGTCTGTAGATCAGTCCTGCCATACCTATGACCCGAAACACAAGCCGAGTTTGTGTTTTCAGACAACTGTCCAAACAGGCCTGGCCTACACACCCTTCAGGCTCAGGCTCCTGGCGCCAAACATGACAACTGTGCTTGCCCTCTCCAAGGGAATTGTATGTGCCCATTCCAATGGCCACAACCCTACTAATAGGATAAACCTCCAAAGTCCCTGAGGCCATCCCAATATTTGTGGCTTCCCAGGACAAACAGGGGCAATCTGGGCCCATCTGAGCACCTATCGGCACTCAGACTCGTAGACTGATGTCCCCAGAGGTAAAAAGGAACGAAGAGGCCCATAGGCACCTAACGGTTCTATTGCTTTGGTTTCCAGGCATCTCTCCTTAGAGATCCTTAGAACCCTTAGAACCCTGCTCAGCATCGTTCCTTATGGGACATCCTTGAGCCATCCATCAGGCCTCGACTGTCCTACAGGAGTCCTTGTGCATGGACGACCTCAAACTCATATCATGGAATGCTTGCAAGGTCACATGATGCCCCCGATCTTCATGATGGCGGATCATGGAAAGAAACTCCAACCTGAGCCAACGGCTCATCTTCGCCTTGACTTCAGATGCATGAGATCTT
>NW_026750953.1:0-1582 GCF_022355385.1 Mustela nigripes
ATTCACCATTATGTTTGTGATATTCATCCTCATTATTGTATGTAGTTTGTTATGTTTTGTTCCTCTGTACAGGGGTTCAGCACACTTTTTCTTTACAGAGCCAGATAGTAAATAGTTTTTGTTTTGACTGCCATAAAGACTCTGTCAAAATTACCCAACTCTGCCGCTGTAGTATAAATACAGCACTAGATAATCCAGAAACAGACCTGGCTCTGTTTCAGTTAAACTTTATTTACAGAAGCAAGGTCATAGTTTACTGACCCCTCCTCTACTATAGTCCATCCTAAGTATATATCATCATTTATGTCTCCATTTCCTTCTTAATGAGTAAATTAGTTTTCTATTGCTGCTATAACAAATTACCACAAATTAAGCAGCTTAAAGGAAAAAAAAATTACTATTTACCACTTCCATAGGTCAGAGTCTGGGTGGCCTCAACTAGTTCCCCCGCTCTGGGTCTCACAAGAGTGAAATCAAAGTATCAGGGAGCCTGGGGTCTTATCCAGAGGCTCTGGGAAAGAATTGCTTCTGAGCTCATTCTTGTAGTTGGGAGAAGTTGGCTTATTGTCATCATAGGACTCAAGTCCCTGTTCCCTTCTTGGCTATCAACTGGAAGCTGCCTTTAGCCCCTCAAGGTCTCTCTTTAGTCCTTGTACATGGCCCCCTCCATCTCAGAACTGGAAACAGCTCAGCAAACGCATCTCACACTTGGAGTCTCTCTTCCAGAGGCTTCATTTATTTTTATGTTTTACCTTTAAATTATTTTCCTCGTCAACCAGTTTAGGGTATGGTATGAAGGACAGATGAATAATTACCTTATTTTTTTTTCTTTTGGTCTGGATATCCAACTGACCCAGCACTGTTTATTGATAACATTGTCCTTTCTCCATTGCTCTGTGGTGTCAAACTGCAATAAGTCAGTGGCCATGTATATGTGAGTTTATGTTTGGACTACTTGCGCCATTGGTCTAGTTCTCTATCCTTACACTACTAATGACTATAGCTTTAATACAAACTATCTGATAGTGTACATCTTTGAATTTTGTTCTTTGAGATTGTGAGTCTGGCAGAGTTTGACCTTAGACTGGTTTTGATTGGCGCGTGCCACCTGGTAGAGGGGTTGTGGGAATGGCTTCCATCTGCCTCTTACCACTGAAACTACCAATACTCACTGTAAAGAACTGAGGGTTCACTCTGTGAATTAATTAGTTTGCTATGCATTGCTAGGTAATTTTGAACTTTATCCTGAAGGCAAACAGGAGTCAGTAAAACAATTTAGGCAAGCAATTAAGTTTTTTAATTGCTTTTTTAATAAAGAAGTTAGGTGAGAACAACACGGTTAAGTTTTACTTTGAACAAATACACTAATAATCATAAAGTAGATGGGTGAATCTGGAGTTTATTGAAGTGGTTAGGTTAGAGATGACAGGACCCTGAGATAGACCTGTGACAAGAATAGTATAGGAAGGTGGTAGAGGTTAAAAAAAAAAACAAAAGAAAGAAAGAAAGAAAGAAAAGATTTAATGGATGCTATGTGGAGATTAATTATAACTGTAGTGTTGACTCCAGTAATGAGGGACAT
>NW_026750954.1:0-1582 GCF_022355385.1 Mustela nigripes
CACCCTCAAGAAGGTGTCCCTCAAGACCTCGCTATTGATCACCATTCAACCTTCTCGGGAAGGCATTCCTGCCATAAAAGGCCCTGGAGGGGTGCCAGCATCCCTCTTCTTCCCCATCGCATCCTAGGCTACAGATGGGTGCCCGGTGAATGGACTAGGATATTGTGCCATCCTATACTCTAAAAGTTGCGTGCCTGCCCTGCCATTTTTAACCCATGGGAAACAAAAAAATGTTTGGCAAGGGGAAATTACACAATTTCATAGCTTTAAGTAGTTTGGAGAAGACCCTGACGTGAAACAGTAAAGACTGAAACCCATCATGGTCTATGTGACATTTCAACACATGGGGTCCTTACCGCTCACTTCCCTAGGAAACGATTCCTGGTTGCATTTTAATTCAATTGGGGGTGCTTTTGGCCATCTCCCAGTGGCAGTCCCATGGCAGGAAGTGGCGAGGCCAGGCATGTGGAGGAGATCACATTAGATCAATTAGGAAGAAAACTCACATGGGAGTCTTAAGATTGGCAGCTGTCCTTCCTGGTGACTGAGGTGGCTGCCCCGTGCCCAAGAAAGACAACTTTATGTAAGAACAGGAATAAAGAGAGGACATCAAGTTTCTGGGTCTTATTAACATTCCGGCCAGTGTACTAACTTCCAGCCAAAAATCTGAAGTTTTCTTCCCTGTGGAGTAGCCACGGGCTAGAGGATTAAAGCCTGAGCAACTGACATGCAAGTATTCCAATTAGACCATACTCCTTGAAAAGCCCTGAAGTGAGAGTAAAGGAAGAAGCGAGAACGGACTCACCAACTTTGCACCAAAGCTCAGAGTCCAAATGTAAATACTCACAGGCCCAGTTGGATGACAAAGGATGAAATTCTAGAACATAGGTGAGGTTTGGTAGGGTGAGGTCTGCAGCTCAGAACCAAGAAAGGATTCTTGAGGCCTCTCTGGTGCAAAATAGTGATGTATTAATGAATGGGGACAGGACCTGTGGGCAGGAAGAGATGCTTCCCTGGGGTTCTCAGGAGTGGTCTATTATATATCTGTAAGGTGGGGAAGGGTTTAGACATGGTGTCAGTCTCTAAGGAATTTTGGAAGCAAGGTTTCTAGGACCTTGAGGGGCCAGCTATTTTGGGGGGGAAAGGTTATTCACTAATAGTAGTAACACCTTTTTGTGAGACCTTTTACATGTCTATCAGTAGGCCATATGCTTGGGAATGATCATCAGCACTATCTGGCAGGTTCAGAGGTAAAGTTTCCAAAGGAATTGTTAAAGTGCTCACAGGGTCCTGGTGAGGGAGAGGGGGTCCGTCAGGCTAGGACTGCCCTTTGTCCTTAGCAAGCCCTTAAGGTGTGGGTACTTGAGTCCCTAGAGGAGAGTCGCTGCCTGTTCTAAGGGCTTTTCAGGAGGTAAGGAAATTTAATAATTCTTCTTCTGCCTCTGTTTCCCACATCAGTATGATTTTTATCACAGTATGATAAAATGAATGTAAAACATCTCACTGTGATTTTATACTGATTACATATTGAAATAATAATATTCTGGATATAACTGATTAAACAAACTAAATTTCTTAAAAA
>NW_026750955.1:0-1582 GCF_022355385.1 Mustela nigripes
CACACACCTGAAACTAAGCCAACACCGCATGCTAACTACTGGGAATCGAAAAAATTAAAGTGAACACCAGAACATAAAGAACACAGGATCAGAAAATAACAACAAACCTATGGCAGAATCCTGAGTTTGCTTTGGAAAGCCCACTTCTCCCCTAGTCTCTAATATAGGCCTATTTTCTTTACAGGGCCACTGACAATTTATACAGTCGTTAACGGTCAAGCGCTGCACCGACAACAGTTATCACTGTTTCTTGTTCTGGAAAAAGTGGGTGATCTTGAGATCGTGTGGGTACCTCTAAAATTCTGTCTTATTATTTCAGGTAGATAACGTGACATAATGCATAAAATGCACATGCGTGAGAGCTTTGAAAAAAAGCTGAATAGTGCTGACAAGTTCGCGAAGACAGGAGGAGAAGGCTTCAACTGGCATTCAGCATAAGAAATCTACTGGAGGGTACGTTTTTCTTCCTTATGTCCTCTTGTTTACACATTTGTTCATCTACTGCCCGAATTCCTTAACTGACAGATGACCTGAGACTCTTTAAAAGAATAATAAAGAAAACGTATTACAGACATTGTTTTGTCACATTATCAAGTTCCTACATCTCATTCAATTCCAGAGAACTTAATACCTGTGCACCAGTACTATGCAGATATTGACAAAAAAAAAATGATATACCAGACACAGTTATTGTTGAGGGGACTCATGATCTGGGGGCATAATGACACGAAGGCAGGGTCGCATGGCCAGAAGAAGAATGACACATATACAGCGAAAGTTATGGGGATGAAGGGGCTTAGAATGGAGAACAGATAATATGAAGCAAAGTACGGGAGAGTCTGGAAATGCGACGGGGCTCAAATCGGACTCTGAAAGCCATGTGTACACAGCTGCCGAGGTGGGGAGGGGATGGGGAGCAGATATAAGTGCAGACACACTCAGGGGCAGGGGCAGACAGGCACACAGCCATGTGCACTGCAGGCTTCCTTCTGGAGAGAAGCAGAAATAGGAATGGAGGGCCAACTTCACTGAGATGAGGTCTTTAGATTCTGCATATTTTGGAGAACGGGAGAATGTCAAAGCACTGATGCATGATGATGAAATGTGGATATGGAAATACCAGGAATCAAGAAAGAAGAACAGAAGACCAGAAAAAGGCAGAGCGCAGAGGTGGAAAAACATGTCCAGTAGCTAATGAATAAAGAGATAATTAGGAATAAGGGCCAAAACAAAGGTTAACAGAAACAACTAGAATGAAGTAGGCATATCACAAAAATTCCACAGGAAGGTGAATTAATTCACTCCATCAACATTATGAAACACCTCCTGGACGTCAGTATTGTGGCAGCCCACAGGGATACAATGAAGACAGATATAGTCGTATCCCTCAGTGGTCTGAGAATCTCACAGAACAGCTTCAGAGTTGGGACCACAAAGGCAGGTCAGGCCTGTGGCTGAGCAGGACCAAAGTGGCCATAAAGACAGGCCATGGAAAAGGGAGGGGATACGCTGATGGCAGGGGGTGAGGCGGGACGGGAGCCTGTGTGAGTAGAGCAAATCTGCCTCCAGGGAGGGGGTTCGA
>NW_026750956.1:0-1582 GCF_022355385.1 Mustela nigripes
CGCCCAACGTGGGAAAACCTCCACGGCCTCGAGATTCGGCTCCCTTCATGAAGGGGCCGTCATGAACAGAAAATCCAAGCTGAGCCAACGTCTGATCCTCGCTCTGACTTAAGAAGCATGAGATATTGCTTCAGATCTTCAGGGGGTACATGCCGTGCCCTCGCCCTGAAACCCAAGTCTAGCTTTCCCTAGGCCCCAATTTTAACCAGCTTTCTGGTTGTCCAATCGCCCCTCCCCAGGGCTCTACTCTGGAATCCCTCATTTGCTGGGACTCCTGAGGTTGAAAAACAAAACAAAACAAATCAACAACAAAAAACGGACTTCTTCCATCCCACAGAATGACCCCAAACTCTTTGGAATGGGCCAAATCCCCAGGGAGTTAGACTCGTCCATTTCCCATGAAGTCACCCGGAAATTTCATGACCATGAATGGCACGATATCCGGAGATAAATACTTGAGCAAGAGCCTCACACTCGCCCTTTTTCATATTCCGAAGAGTTCTCCTCATGGTCTGTAGATCAGTCCTGCCATACCTATGACCCGAAACATAAGCCGAGTTTCTGTTTTCAGACAACTATCTAAACAGCCCTGGCCTTCATAGCCTACAGGCTTAGGCCCCTGGAGCCAAGGTGAGGACTGTACTTGCCCTCTGCAAGGGAATTCTGTGTGCCCATTCCAATGGCCACAACGCTACTAATAGGATAAACCTCGAAAGTCCCTGAGGCCATCCCAATAGTGGTGGCTTCCCAGGACAAAAAGCAGCAATCTGAGCCCATCTGAGAACCTACCTGCACTCAGACTTGTAGACTGATATCCCCAGAGGTAAAAAGGAACGAACAGGCCCCTAGGCCCTAATCGGATCCATTGCTTTGGTTTCCAGGCCTCTCTCCTCAGAGGACTGGATTTCAATACCAGCATATGGCTTTTTCTTGACTCACCCATCAGAACAAATCCCATCTACACATGGGAAACTTTCACGATGTGTAGAGCGATGTCAAAGCCTCTGTTTAGGAGAACCCTTCAGGGCCCCAGTGCCACCGCTTCATTCCAAGGTATCCATAGACACAAAAACACATTAAGACCCATCCGCAGGAGAGTCCATTTCAACTGAGCGTATTCGGTTCCTCCGCGAGATCCAGAGATCCAACTTGTCTTGTTGCTAGGGGACAACTGGAATGCGAGGTGGCCTACCCCACCATCCATCCTTAGAACCCTGCTCGGAATCATTAGCCTGGAGCCAACCAACAGGTCTCAATTGTCCTTCAGAAGAATCTTTGCAGTTGGGAGCTTCTCACAACTCCCATCGTGAGAAAACCCACATGGCCTCGTGATCCCTCCCCCTTTCATGAAGGGGCCCTCAGGGACATAAGGTCCAACTTGAGCGATCTTCTGATCCTCACCCTGACTTCAGATGCACGAGATCTCAATTCAGGTCTGTAGATTGTGCCTGCCATGTCCTCACCCAGAATCCTAAGCCTAGCTTGTGTCCTCAGACTTCCATCCAAAGACTAATGGCCCACAACCACTCCAGTTTGGCAATCCAGAATTATAATGCAGCACTCTGCCTGCCCTCCAGAAGAA
>NW_026750957.1:0-1582 GCF_022355385.1 Mustela nigripes
CCCCAATTTTTTACCGTAGTTCGGGTTGTCCCTACACTCTTCCCCAGGGATCTGCATTGGAATTCCTCTTTTGGTGGGACACCTGAGGTAACAAACCTGAAAGGAGTCCTCCCATCCCACAGATTGACGAATAACAATTGGGTTCGGGCCAAATACACAGAGAGCAAGATTCATCCATGGCCCATGAGGCCTCCCCAACATTCCACGGCCAACTCTGATACAAAATCCAGAGACAAAAGCCTGAGGACGCGCCTCAGACTCGCTCATTCTTCAAATCCTGAATAGTTCCTCAGATAAGAACTTACGCCGCACTAGAATGACCCAAAAATATATAGTCTAACCTGGGCACTAATACAGTGTCTGACAACCTGAGCCCGGACCTCGTGACCAACACCCAGACAGGTGACCGAACACTGAGCACATTAGACCCGCAATGGCCTTAGATCATCATCTCTTCCCTACCTCAGTTTTCAGGCTTCAGGACCTAGACCTAATCTCCAATCACTGTCCAGGGGTGACTGTGATGCAGAAATCAGAACTCTTCCTTACCCATGGCAAGAAACATTGTGGTTGGCATGTTGTCCAACGTTCAGTGTAGGAGAAACCAGCATTCACCCTGAGGCCCCGCCCATTCTTGAGAGCGACGAGGGCATAAACACGCATTGTGACCCTCAGCGTGAGTCCTGTCCTCTAGTACGTTCTCTCAGTGCCTGGACCATTAGATGTCATAATGGGCTTGACATGTCCCTAGGCCCCAATTTTTAACCAGATTTTTGGTTGTCAGACTCGCCCCTCCCCAGGGCTCTACTCTTGAATCCAACATTTGGTGGGACACCTGAGGTTGAAAAACAAAACTAAACAAATCAACAACAACAGAACAACGGACTTCTTCCATCCCACAGAATGACCCCAAACTCTTTGGACAGGGCCAAACCCCAAGAGTAAGACTCATCCATTTCCCTTGAAGTCACCCGGAAATTTCATGACTATGAGTGACACAATATCTAGAGAAAAAGACTTGAGCAAGAGCCTCAAACTCGCCCATTTTTCATATCCCAAAGTGCTCTCCTCATGGTCTGTAGATCAGTCCTGCCATACCTATGACCTTAAACATAAGCCGAGTTTCTGTTTTCAGACAACTGTCCCAACAGCTCTGGCCTACACACCCTACAGGCTCAGGGCCCTGAGGCCAAACCTGAAGACTGTGCTTGCCCTATCCAAGGGAATTGTATGTGCCCATTCCAATGGCCACAACCCTACTAAGAGTACAATCCTCCAAATTCCCTGAGGCCATCCCAATATTTGTGGCATCCCAGGACAAACAGGGGCAATCTGGGCCCATCTGAGCACCTACCTGCTCTCAGACCTTAGACTGATGTCCCTAGAGGTAAAAAGGAACGAACAGGCCCTAGGAACTTATCGGATCCATTGGTTTGGCTTCCAGGCATCTCTCCTCAAAGGCCTGGATTTCAATAACAGCATTTGGCTGTTTCTGGACTCACCCATCAGAACAAATGTCATCTACACATGGGAAACTTGCACGATGGAGCTGTGTGAAAGCCTCTCTTTAGGAGAACCCTTC
>NW_026750958.1:0-1582 GCF_022355385.1 Mustela nigripes
AAGACATCTTCAGGATATGAAGACAGTGCGAGTCTGAGGTGCTTGCTTAGGCTATTGTCTCTGGATTTTGTATCAGCGATGGCCGTGGAATGTCGTGGAGGCCTCATGGGCCATGGACGAATCTTGCTCTCTGTGGATTTGGCCCGATCCCAATTGTTATTCGTCAATCTGTTGGATGGAGGACTCCTTTCAGTGTTGTTACCTCAGGTGTCCCACCAAAAGAGGAATTCCAAAGCAGAGCCCTGGGGAAGAGTGAAGGGACAACACGAACTATGGTTATAAATTGGGGCCTAGGGGCATGGCAAGCCCAATATGCTGTCTCTTCATCCAGCCACTGAGAGGCCTTACCTGAGGACTGGGCTAAGCCTGAGGGTCACAATGTGTGTTTGCTACCTATCTGGACCGCAAACAATGGCAGGGCCTCATGGGACACACTGGTTTCCACTACACTGAACGTTGGACCACAAGCCAACCACAAGTTTTCCTGCCATCGGGAAGGAGTTCTGATTTCTGCATCATTTTCAAACCTGGGCAGTGATTGAGATAAGGTCTAGGTTCTGAAGCCTTAAAACTGAGGTTGGGAAGGGATAACGACCTAAGGCCATGGGGGGTCTGAAGTTCTCAGTTTGTAGCCAGCTGTCTGGGTGGTCCCAGGAGGTCCAGGCTCAGGCTGTGTCAGAAAGGGAATTATAGTCCAAGTCATCCTATATATTTTGGGTATAGCCAAGTGTCGTGCAGGGTGATCTTCATTTGGGGTTTCTAGGTAGCCCCAGAGGGCAATGTATTTCTTCTGCAGGACAGGTAGAGTGCTGCATTATATTTCTGGATTGCCAACCTGGAGGGCTTGTGAGCCAGTAGTCTGTGGACAGAAGTCTGAGGACACAAGCAAGGCTTAGGTTTCTGGGTGAGGACATGGCAGGCACAATCTACAGACCTGAACCGAGATCTCGTGCATCTCAAGTCAGGGTGAGGAACAGACGATCGCTCAGGTTGGACCTTATGTCCCTGATGGCCCCTTTATGAAGGGGGGGGGATCATGTGGCCATGGGGGTTCTCTCACGATGGGAGTTCTGAGAAGCTTCCAACTGCAAAGATTCTTCTGCAGGACAATTGAGACCTGTTGGTTGGCTCCAGGCCAACCATTCTGAGCAGGGTTTTAAGGATGGATGGCGGGGTAGGCCACCTCACATTCCAATTGTCTCCTAGCAACAAGACAAGTTAGATCTGCTGGATCTCGTGGAGAAACCGAATACGCTTAGTTGAAATTGACTCTCTTGTGGATGGGTCCTAATGTGTTTTTCTGTCTATGGAGACCTTGTAATGGGGCAGTGGCACACAGGCCCTGAAGGATTCTCCTAACTGGAGGTTTTGAGACATCTTCAAAGGATAATTTTCCCGTGTGGAGAAGAGATTTGTTCTGATTTCTGCCTCATGAAATCCCCATATGCAAATATTGGAAACCAGGCCTCTGAGGAGAGATACCTGTAACCGAAAGCAATGAATCTGATTCAGGCCTAGGGGCCTGTCTGATTCAATCTTCTTCTCTGGGGACATCCATCTACGCTGAGTAGAGGTAGATGCC
>NW_026750959.1:0-1582 GCF_022355385.1 Mustela nigripes
AGAACAGGGTGTCCTTTCTCTTCCCTTTCAGAGCACCAGAGGTGTACACTTTCAGACTGAAAACCTGAAAAGCTCAGGACTCAGTTGCTTAAGCACAGCTGAGAGGACATATTTCAATTAAATTTTACATTTTGCTGTATGTAGTAGACTTTCAAAAGTGGTTTAACCATATTTTTTCATTTAACAAGAAGACTACAGATAGTGTTTTCTGGTGTTGGTTCAGAGTCTTAAGAAAGTCAAGTGAACTATCTTAGAGGTTTTCATGGCTTTTTATTCACAGTTGCAAAAATTGCTGTTGGAGTTCTATTAAGCCCACATTTCTGGCAGAAAGATAGAGGTAAAAGAGAATGATATCTTGTACGACTGATACTTTGTCATATGCTTACCATATAACTAGAAAAGAGACAATAAAAATTTGATGTTGTTTTAAGTTTCCTTGTTGTCAATCCCTCAGTGCTTTCTGATATTAAAGGAAAAAGTAGATGGATATTGACCTGGCAACTATCAACACCTGTCAGTCTCTCTTGGATAACCAATATCTCTATAATCTCTTCTTCCCAGTAAAAAAAAATATATATTCATAACCCACACTGTGACATCTCAAGTTACTGCACCAAGATAAAATTACAATGATTTTCAGTTGTTCCAAATGGACAGAATATGCTTCCTTATGATATCATGTCTTATAAGATAGATAATTGGCTTGCTACCAATATGCCCAGATGTGACTGTGGAAGAGACAGGAAAAAAAAATATTAATATTTATTTATTCCTTGTGTTGAACCTGTTTACACAGATGCATTACTATTAGAAAAGGTTGGTTTGGAACATTGGAATGAATTTACTTAATTGGTCTGTATGTAATTGGGTTGGAAGAAATTTTTAATTTCTACAAAAATTATTAGAATTCTCTTATTCTCTTTTGCTAATTTTCACATGTTAACAAAGCCAACGTTTTTGTCTAGCAGACAAGATCTTAAATCCTAACAAAACTCAATTTTTTCCTTTTTTTTTAATTTTGAGAGTCTCATGTTCTCTCATGCTGCTTTATTTTTTTTTAAATGTAATACTGTTTATTTAACTTCAAAAACATTTCAGCATTCTAAACATACAAAAAAAAATAACAGAACGTTGCAAATCGTGTTTAGTACAGAAGGTTCTTGAACTTTCATTGATGCAGTGGCTCTTTCGCTTTGCTGACAATGAAGAGTTCCACAGTTTGTTTCAAAACAAACAGTTTAAAACTACCGCACTTAACTAAAAAGGATCCAAACACTTCTCATGCCCGCTGACCACCCCCCCCCCTTCTCCACAGCTACGAATGGCAGCAGAATGCTAGGTCACTATATACAGAAACAAGACAACCTGAAGCTAAATGGATACCCACTGCAGTGTCCACAGGTCCAGCCTCACAGTGCACGCCCTGAGCTACAGCCCCTCCAAAAGGCATCTTCCCCACAGCCTCAACGCCAAGCAAGGAGCATCAAGAGTTTGTCTCGGTTGTTTTGTTCTTTTTTACAAACTATAGATATGTACAGTTGATAACTCAGGATTTCTAGCCAATAACCATATAGTTAACACC
>NW_026750960.1:0-1581 GCF_022355385.1 Mustela nigripes
GAGGCCGTGGTCCCCCTCCACCCAGTTGTTCCTAACCCCTACACCCTCTTGTCTCGCGTTCCTCCAAACACCTCTCACTTCACTGTACTGGACCTAAAAGTTGCCTTTTTCACTATCCCCCTGCACCCTGATTCTTACTTTCTCTTTGCCTTCACCTGGGAGGATCCCGACACACACGTTTCTGGACAACTAACTTGGACTGTCCTACCCCAGGGGTTCAGGGATAGCCCCCACATTTTCGGCCAGGCCTTGACTACAGATTTACAGCAGTGCGCCCTTAAGGCCAGCACTCTACTACAGTATGTGGATGACCTCCTCCTCTGTAGCCCCTCCCTCTCGGTCTCCCAAGACGACACTTCCACCCTACTCAATTTCCTGGGGGCCAAGGGATATCGAGTCACCCCCTCTAAAGCCCAAATGTGTGCCCCTTCGGTTACCTATCTGGGCATACTCCTGACTCCCACTTCTAAGTCCCTTACTGGGGACTGCATAAGACTCCTCCAAGAACTCCAACCTCCCCAAACGGCGGATGAGATACTATCTTTTCTTGGGTTGGTCGGATTCATTAGACATTGGATTCCAAATTTCTCTATCCTGGCCCGTCCTCTGTACCAGGCAGCTAATGAGACCCCCCAGGGTCCCCTGACTGATCCCACTTCAATCCGCCAGTCATTCCTTAAGCTGAGAGACCGCCTTACCACCAGGCCAGTTTTAGCCCTACCTGATCTCTCTAAACCGTTCCATCTCTACACCGATGAGCGCTCCGGCTCGGCCACCAGCTTCCTAACACAACAGGTGGGACCTACTCATAGGGCTATAGCCTACCTATCCAAGCAACTGGATGCCACCGCCCGGGGATGGCAACCTTGCCTCAGAGCCCTAGCAGCAGCCGCTTCTCTTACAAAGGAGGCCCTTAAACTTACCTTAGGGCAGCCTATCACGGTCTACTCTCCCCACCGACTCACAGACCTCCTTAGCCACCGATCTCTGGCCCATCTGACTCCTTCCCGTCTTCAACTATTCCATCTGCTATTTCGAGAAAACTCTTATATCTCTCTCTCTACCTCCCCCCGCTTAAACCCCGCGACTTTACTACCTATACCCTCACCCACCCCGGAACCTGTTCACTCCTGCCTACAACTTATAGAAGACCTCACTCCTCCCCATCCCGGTCTCTCTGATCAACCACTATCCAACCCTGACCGCGTACTCTTCGTAGATGGCAGCTCCCTCCTGGCCTCGGATGGCCAGAGGCACGCTGCTTATGCTGTAGTCACTATGGATGCGGTATTAGAGACAGCTCCCCTCCCAATCGGAACCACTTCCCAGAAGGCTGAACTCATAGCTCTCACCAGGGCATTACACCTGTCGAAGGGACAACGAGTCACCATTTACACTGACTCTAAATATGCCTACCTCATAACTCACACACACTCTGCTCTTTGGCAAGAATGGGGGTTCCTAACTACCAAGGGCACCCCTATAGCTAATGGACCCCTCATTGCCAAGTTGCTTGACGCCCTTAGTCTGCCCACTGAGGTAGCAATTGTCCACTGCCGAGGCCACCAAACAACCAGGGAT
>NW_026750961.1:0-1581 GCF_022355385.1 Mustela nigripes
AACTTTCTAACTGCATAACACCTTTCTTCAGGGAAATCTTAAATCCTTGGACTTATTTCCATTCTAATTTGTTTTGTAACCTTAACCTTTTTGGAGGGTAAGAAAGATGGCAAGAAGTGAAGAGAAATAGTAAGAAGCAGCCAATACCTAACTTTTTATCCTCTTACGTGGCAACTAACAACACATTAAAAAAAATTCCAAAATTGTGCTTCTTGATGCCAACATACCCTTAGTTTGGATTTGCAAAAAAATTTTTGCTGGAAGTCAAAAATTATTTGTAAGCTCAAGTTTGGGTAATCACATAAAAATATAATATAAATATAATATAAAGTGGTATCTAGAGATAAAAAACACACATACAGAAACAAATATAGACACATCACAATCCCAGATTTTCTGGGACATGATAAGTCCCTGAGGGAAAGAGAGGGAGGGGGATATATTTTTAAACATAAAGGATACTTAACTAACTTAAGGATAAACGATTTATGATGTCAGAAACTGGGTAGAATAAGTAGAATTCAGTGACATAAAGGGATATGATAAGGGCCTGAGGGGAAGAAAGGGAGGAGGAGATATATGTTAAACATGAAGGATACTTAAGTAACTTAAGGATAAAGTATTTATGATGTCAGAAATTGGGTAGGATAAACAGGGTTCAGTGACTTTGATTAATCCTAGAAAGAAAACAGCTATAGTGAGCAGAAAAGAAGGACGGATAAAGAAAGATGAGTCCAAAAAAAATGGGATTCTTGAAAGAAGTACATAAAATAAGTGGGAGTGGGGACACTGGTGACTTTCTCATTCACTTTCAAGGATGTTGTAGTGTTAGATTACCTGGGTCTTTTGCTTTTCAAGACTGTTTCTTCACTTTGTTACCCCCACATATTCGGGGGGGTATAGGTGTTCATGTTTGTGTCCCTCTAGTTTCTGCTGTAAAATTGTTGAAACCAGAATGAGGACTATATTCTAAGTGAAAAACTCCTCAGATACCTGGGGATACATAGCGTCTGTAGCAACTTAAACATTTCAGAAGAGATTTTAACTGTTACAATCAAAACAACTTCTCCATCAGAAGCAAATGACCAATTTGACCATTGCTTTATATGATCTTCTAATAAGACTGTTATGGGAATAGTGTTTTGTCATTGACTCATTCCTTGATTGATGCTACCATGCTGCTATACCTCACCTTATGAGTGCTTAACTAGTGCCTTTTTTTTTTTCAAGTAGGCTCCACATTGAGTATGGAGTTCAATATGGGGCCCAAAGTCACAACCCTAAGATCAAAACCCAAGCTGAGATCAAGAGTCAGATGCTTGACTGACTGAGCCACCCAAGCACACCTAGTTAGTGACTTTTTGACATATCTTGGAAAGTTATACTACTTTTCAAACAAGGACCTTTTCCCCCCAGAATAGCACAATTTTCACCATGAAGCACACTGGATAAACATGCTCTTAAGAAGTGGTATTTGGGGGCACCTGGGTGACTCAGTGGGTTAAAACCTCTGCCTTCGGCTCAGGTCATGATCCCAAGTCCTGGGATCAAGTTCCGCATTGGGTACTTTGCTTGACAGGG
>NW_026750962.1:0-1581 GCF_022355385.1 Mustela nigripes
AAATGGGCTTGACATGTCCCTAGGCCCCAATTTTTAACCAGATTTCTGGTTGTCCAGTCGCCCCTCCCCAGGGCTCTACTCTGGAATCCCTCATTTTGTGGGACACCTGAGGTTGAAAAACAAAACAAAACAAAACAACAACAACAGAACAACGGACTTCTTCCATCCCACAGAATGACCCCAAACTCTTTGGACGGGGCCAAACCCCCAGAGAGTAAGACTCGCCCATTTCCCATGAAGTCACCCGGAAAATCATGACCATGATTGACACGATATCCAGAGACAAAAGTTGAGCAGTGCCTCATACTCTCCCTTTTTTCATAACCCGAAGAGTTCTCCTCATGGTCTGTAGATCAGTTCTGCCATATTGTGACCCAAAACATAAGCCGAGTTTGTGTTTTCAGACAACTGTCCAAACAGCCCTGGCCTACACACCCTACAGTCTCAGGCCCCTGGAGCAAAACCTGACGAATGTGAATGCCCTCTCCAAGGGAATTGTATCTGCCCATTCCAATAGCCACAACCTACCTAAGAGTATAAACCTCCAAAGTCCCTGAGGCCATCCCAATATTTGTGGCTTCCCAGGACAAATGGGGTAATCTGGGCTCATCTGAGCACTTACCGGCACTGAGACCCGTAGACTGATGTCCCCAGAGGTAAAAAGGAACGAACAGGCCCCTAGGCACCGTTCGGTTCCATTGCTTTGGTTTCCACTCATCTCTCCTCAGAGGCCTGGATTTCAATAACAGCTTATGGCTGTTTCTTGTCTCACCCATCAGAGTGTCCATTTCAACTCAGCCTCCTCGGTGCTCCCACAGATCCAGCAGATCTAACCTGACTTGTTGCTTGGAGACAATTGAATGCGAGGTGGGCTACCCAGCCATCCATCCTTAAACCCTGCTCGGATTCGTTGTCCTGGAGACAATCAACAGGTCTCAATTGTCCTGAAGAACCATCTTTGCAGTTGGAAGCTTCTCACAACTCCCATCGTGGGAAAACACCCATGGCCTCGTGATCCACCCCCCCTTCAAGAAGGGGCCATCAGCGACAGAATTTCAAACCTGAGCGATCGTCTGATCCTCGCCCTGACTGCAGATGCACGATATCTCGATCAGGTCTGTAGACTGTGCCTGCCATATCCTCACCCAGAAACCTAGGCCTAGCTTGGGTTCTCGGACTTCCGTCCTCAGACGTCTGGCCCACAAGACCTCCAGTTTGGCAATCCAGAACTACAATGAAGCACTCTGCCTGCCTTCCAGAATAAAAACATTGCCCTCTGGGGCTACCCAGAAACCACAAATGAGGATCAACCTGCACGGCATTCGGCTGTACCCCAAATATATAGGCTGACCTGGGAACTAATGCTCTTTCTGACACGGCCTGAGCCTGTAACTCCTGGCCCCACCCAGGCAGCTGGCCGCACAATGAGCACATCGGACCCACCATGGCCTTAGGTGGTCATCTCTTCTCAACCTCGATTTTCAGGCTTCAGAACTTAGACCTTATCTCCATCACGGCCCGGGTTTGAAAATGTAGCAGAAATCAGAACTCTTTCCCCATGGAAAGAAACCTTGTGGTTGG
>NW_026750963.1:0-1581 GCF_022355385.1 Mustela nigripes
GCAGAAAGAAATATTTTCTACTAAAAGAGAAATAGAACAAGAGGAGTCGTGGGAATGGCCAGCCTCAGTGTTGCAAAGCAGGAAGAATTGGTGGGGACCATGGAGAACATATATGTGTCGAAAGAGGGCAATAGCCAGCCAGCCAACCATAGACTGCAGTGTTGTAATGTGAGTCCAGTATTCCCAGATCTCCTAATTTTTTGAGAGATGCCAGAAATCTGGATTTTTATGTGAAAGCTTCTAATTTAAAATGTTAGCTCAAATTTGTTTGTAAAGATTCTATTTATTTATTTGACAGAGAGAGATCACAAGTAGGCAGAGAGGAAGGCAGAGAGAGGAGAAGGGAAACAGGCTCCCCGCCGAGCAGAGAGCCCAATGCAGGGCGTGATCCTAGTGATGAAGTTCTAGAACCTAGGTGAAGTTCGGTGGGCTGAGGTACGGAGCGGATGACCAAGAAAGAATTCTTGAGACATCTGTGGTGCAAAATGGTGGTTTATTGAAGCACGGGGACAGGACCCATGGGCAGGAAGAGCTGCTGCCCCGGGTTGTTGTGAGGGATGGCAGGTTATGTACCCTGTGGTTGGGGGAAGGTGAGGGGAAGGGAGGTTTCAATGGAGTTTTCATATGCTAAAGAGGGCCTACAAGGTGCCAGGATGTCCCAGGCCTACCTAAGGCCTTGCCCTTGCTGCTGGATCAATGTTGTCTTTATACCAGCCATTAACATTAAGATAGTTGGGAGAATTTTGGTGGGATGTCACAATCCTGCTATCAATCATCTTTGTTAGTGAGCTTTAGGACATTTATAAACCAAGGGAGACTCCGGTCTAGCAGGATTGTGAGCTCTGCAAATTAACTATTTGCTTATTGTTCGTGGCACTCAGGGCTGCCTGAGGATGCTACACATAGGACTGAGGGAGAGCGGATGGAGGGGGGGTTACAAGGTGCCAGCTTTTGCTTTGTCTTCAGCCAGCCTCGTGTTCCCTCATCACTAGGACCCTTAGATCATGACCTGAGCATAAGGCAGAGGCTTTAACCCACTGAGCCACCCAGGCGCCCCTCAAATTTTTTTGTAAAATATTGCTCAAGCCAAATGAAACACTGCCATAAGCTAAATCTGGCCTGTGGGTCACTGTCTAAGATTTGTGCAGTGCCACATACAGATAAAACAGGATCTGTGGCAATATTCAGACCTTGAGTACCCATCACATCCCCCATAAGAAAGAATAACCTCGTTCAACTTCATGTGATAACCCAATTTTAATGCAACTTTAGTTGATTAGGTCAATTTTCTTTTTGTCCTTCATTTTCTTATTTCCTTTTCTTTCTTTTTTTTTTCTTGTTACTGTCAATGACATGAAGACAAACTCAGCCTAACCTAGCCCTGTCAGCTATTAACATGATCACTTATTTCAATATGGATTTAATTTAAAATGAACACTCTGGGAGAAATAAACTATATAAGTCATATATATATAAGCATTATTCTAAAGTTTTGGACTTTGCTTCAAGAGAGCTAGCGTATCTTTAGTTTCACTGTGAGAGCAATAACCAGTCACTGGGGTATCTAGTAGGATATGTAAA
>NW_026750964.1:0-1581 GCF_022355385.1 Mustela nigripes
GCTCTCGAGAATCCGCTCCCTTCATGAAGGGGCAGTCATGAACAGAATATCCAAGCTGAGCCAACTTCTGATCCTCGCTCTGACTTCAGAAGCATGAGATATTGCTTCAGATCTTCAGGGGGTACATGCAGTGCCCTCGCGCTGAAACCGAAGTCTAGCTTGTGTTCTCAGACTTCCATCCTCACACTCCTGGCCCAGAAGCCTACAAGTTTGGCAATTCCGGACCATCATTGCAGCACTCTGCATGCCCTCTAGAAAAAATATATTGCCTAATAAGCTGCCCGGGCACATTAAATGAGAATAAACCTACACGGCACTCAAATGTACCGAAATTATATAGACTAACCTGGGCAGTAATGCACTGTCTGACACAACATGAGCCGGGACCTCCTGAGCAACAACCAGACAGCTGACCGCACACTGAGCACATCAGACCCGCCATGGCCTTAGGTCATCATCTCTGACCTACCTCAGGTTTCAGGCTTCAGAACCTAGACCTTATGTCCAATCACTGCCCATGGGTGACTATGATGCAGAAATCAGAACTCTTCCTTACCCATGGCAAGAAACCTTGTGGTTGGCATGTTGTCCAACGTTCAGTGTAGGAGAAACCAGCATTCTGCCTGAGACCCCACCCATTCTTGAGTGCGACGAGGGCATAAACACGCATTGTGACCCTCAGCGTGAGTCCTGTCCTCTAGTACGTCCTCTCAGTGGCTGGACCATTAGATGTCATAATGGGCTTGACATGTCCCTAGGCCCCAATTTTTAACCAGATTTCTGGTTGTCCAGTCGCCCCTCCCCAGGGCTCTACTCTGGAATCCCTCATTTAGTGGGACACCTTAGGTTGGGAAACAGAACAAAAGAAACCAACAACAACAGAACAACGGACTTCTTCCATCCCACAGAGTGACCCCAAAATCTTTGGACGGGGCCAAACCCCCATAGAGTAAGACTCGTCCATTTCCCATGAAGTGACCCGGAAATTTCACGACCATGAGTGACACGGTATCCAGAGATAAAAACTTGAGCAAGAGCCTCACACTCGCCCTATTTTCATATGCCGAAGAGTTCTCCTCATGGTCTGTAGATCAGTCCTGCCATACCTATTACCCGAAACATAAGCCGAGTTTGTGTTTTCAAACAAGTGTCCAAACAGCCCTGGCCTACACACCCTACAGGCTCAGGCCCCTGGAGCCAAACCAGACGACTGTGCTTGCCCTCGCCAAAGGAATTGTGTGTGCCCATTCCAATGGCCACAACCCAACTAAGAGGATAAACCTCCAAAACTCCTGAGGCCATCCCAATAGTTGTGGCTTCCCAGGACAAACAGGGGCAATCTGAGCCCATCTGAGCACCTACCTGCACTCAGACGCGTAGACTGATATCCCCAGAGGAAATAAGGAAAGAACAGGCCCCTAGGCACCTATCGGATCCATTGCTTTGGGTTCGAGGCATCTCTCCTCAGAGGCCTGGATTTCAATAACAGCATATGGCTATTTCTTGACTCACCATCAGAACAAATCTCATCTACACATGCGAAACTTGCACGATGGAGCTGTGTGAAAGCCTCTCTTTAGG
>NW_026750965.1:0-1581 GCF_022355385.1 Mustela nigripes
GTGGCTGGACCATTAGATGTCATAATGGGCTTGACATGTCCCTCGGCTCCAATTTTTAACCAGATTTCTGGTTATCCAGTCGCCCCCGCCCAGGGCTCTACTCTGGAATCCCTCATTTTGTTTGACACCTGAGATTGAAAATCAAAAGAAAACCAATCAACAACAACAGAACAACGGACTTCTTCCATCCCACAGAATGTCCCCAAACTCTTTGGAGGAGGCCAAACCCCCAGGGAGTAAGACACGTCCATTTCCCATGAAGTCACCCGGAAATTTCACGACCATGACTGACACGATATCCAGAAAGAAAAACTTGAGCAAGAGACTCACACTCGCCCATTTTTCATATCCCAAAATGTTCTCCTCATGGTCTGTAGATCAGTCCTGCCATACCTATGACCCGAAATATAAGCCGAGTTTGTGTGTTCAGACAACTGTCCAAAGAGCCCTGGCCTACACACCCTACAGGCTCTGGCCCCTGGAGCCAAACCTGACGACTGTGCTTGCCCTCTCCAAGGGAATTGTATGTTCCCATTCACATGGCCACAACCCTACTAATAGGATAAGCCTCCAAAATCCCTGAGGCCATCCCAATATTTGTGGCTTCCAAGGACAAACAAGGGCAATCTGGGCCCATCTGAGCACCTACTGTCACTCAGAGCCGAAGACTGATGTGCCCAGAGGTAAAAAGGAACGAACATGCCCCTAGGCACCTATCGGTTCCATTGCTTTGGTTTCCAGGCATCTCTCCTCAGAGGCCTGGGTTTCAATAACAGCATATGGCTTTTACATGACTCACCCATCAAAACAAACCTCATCTACACATGGGCAACTTGCACGATGGAGCCATGTGAAAGCCTTCTTTAGGAGAACCCTTCAGGGCCCCAGTGCCACTGCTTCATTCCAAAGTCTCCATAGACACAAAATCATATTAGGACACATCCACGGGAGAGTCCATTTAAACTCAGCCTCCTCCGTTGCTCCCCCAGATCCAGCAGATCTAACCTGTCTTGTTGCTTGGAGACAATTGGAATGTGAGGTGGGCTACCCAGCCATTCATCCTTAGAACCCTGCACGGAATCCTTGTCCTGGAGCCAACCAACAGGTTTCAATTGTCCTGCAGAAGAATCTTTGCAATGGGAGTTTCTCACAACTGCCATCGTTGGAAAACCCCCATGGCCTCGTGATCCACCCCCGCCCTTCAAGAAGGGGCCATCAGGGACAGAATGTCCAACCTGAGCGATCGTCTGATCCTCGCCCTGACTTCGGATGCACGAGATCTCGATTCAGGTCTGTAGATTGTGCCTGCCATGTCCTCACCCAGAAACCTAGGCCTAGCTTGGGTTCTCAGACTTCCGTCCTCAGACGACTGGCCCACAAGACCTCCATTTTGGCAATCCAGAACTACAAAGCAGCACTCTGCCTGCCCTCCAGAAGAAAAACATTGCCCTCTGGGGCTACTCTGAAACCCCAAATGAGAGCAACCTGCACGCCATTCGGCTGTAACCCCAAATATATAGGCTGACCTGGGCACTAATGCCCTTTCTGACACAGCCTGATCCTGGAACTCCTGGCTCCACC
>NW_026750966.1:0-1581 GCF_022355385.1 Mustela nigripes
GCATGGAGCACTGGGTGTGGTGCAAAAAGAATGAATACTGTTATGCTGAAAATAAATAAAAAATAAATTTAAAAAAATATTAGTTTTTCGTAAATTACAAAAAAAAAAAAGAAAAGCGCTCCCATTTATAGCGTACACTTTATGGTTCACAAAGCACGTGCCAACAATAAAAATAATGATGGGTTAACATTAAAATTCACAGAAGAGGTCGTACATGGAAATTGAATGAAAGGGAATAACAAAGTAGGTTCATATTTCAATCTTCCTTGTAAAAAAATTAACCTGAAAGTGCGTTTCTGCCACCTCTCTCCTGTGTGATATGATAAAGAGCGACCACGATACATGAATTATAGTTCGGGGTTTTGAAATGCATAATAGCTTCATACCAACACTTGAGCTTTTATTTATTCATTTATTTATTTATTTATTTATTGCTAACAAATAGCTCGATTTGATATGCGGTTCCTGACAACCAACCTCAGAAATAATTCCATCTTCATGAGAAGTCAGAAAGAACCACAAACCAAACCTGAAAATAGATTCAAAGAGAAAATACTCTTTAAAAAATTTCCCTTCCTGGGGCACTGTAGTTGCTCAGTGAGTTAAAGCCTCTGCGTTTGGCTCAGGTCATGATCCTAGGGTCCTGGGATTGAGCCCCATGTCTGGCTCTCTGCCCAGTGGGGAGCCTGCTTCCACCTCTCTCTCCCTCTCTCTCTGCCAGCTCTCTGCTTAATTGTGATCTGTCTGTCAAATAAATAAATAAATAAATTCTTTAAAAAAAATTTCCCTTCCTATCAGAAGCAGACCAAACCACTAACAAACTCCCCAGAAAGCTTCATCTAAAAGGTTGTACTTTCTTCAGACACCCAGCAGGACCTTCTTCTCTGGGCCTGGTATTTCTTCAATGGCCTGTTCCAGAGAATCAGACACTAAACTACTGAGCACCATGGGCCTCAGAACCAGGAAACAGATGATGAAGAGCACAAAGCATGCCTCTGGTCACCAGGAGGGTATGGAAACCTTTGCTGGTTTTCTGCATTTTTCAAAGCTGAGTTCTTAGCTAGAGGCCGCTCCTTTATGATAAATTGCCGATACCGTATATTAAAAGCTATTATATGATCTTTTACAAACCATTTCCTATCTTTGCATTCTCATGTGCCAAAACAGACAGGGATTATTTAAAACCCTGAAGAGAGTGCTATTGCCTTTAAATTGCCTGTAACCTTTCTGTAATAGATTTATGATTGATGATGGTTTAGTTAAAATATAACTATATAAAATATATACTCTCAGTAAACAATTTCAACCTATGCTCATTTAAGTAATTTGGTGCATAATCCCTTTTCTATTAAACCATAGTGCAAGGACCAATGCCACCTTTCCAAGAGAACCCCAAGCTATTTTTCTAGAATGGCCTTATGCATATATATCAGGTGTCCTGTTTTCACTCCCTTTGTGGAGCACCTACCCGGGAGGTCATGTAATAATAACCAATGACCAAAAAACAATAAAAAAAAACCCAAACATCCAGGTCGAAGTGCCATCCCTGCCTGGAGATGAGTAGGCTGCTCAAACAGATCC
>NW_026750967.1:0-1581 GCF_022355385.1 Mustela nigripes
GCTGGTTTCTCCTACACTGAACGTTGGACAACATGCCAACCACAAGGTTTCTTGCCATGGGTAAGGAAGAGTTCTGATTTCTGCATCACATTCATCCCTGGGCATTGATTGGGATAAGGTCAAACTTCTGATGCCTGAAAACTGAGGTAGTGAAGGGATGATGGCCTAAGGCCAAGGCGGGTCTGATGTGCTCAGTGTGCGGTCAGCTGTCTGGGTGTTGGTCACGAGGTCCGGGCTCAGGTTGTCAGACAGTGCATTAGTGCCTAGGCTAGACTATATTTTTGGGGTGCTTTCGAGTGCCGTGTAGGTTCTTATCTGAAGAACTCTTCAGATTTGAAGAATGAGCGAGTCTGAGGCACATGCTCAGGCTTTTGTCTCCGGATTTTGTATCAGCGATGGCCGTAGAATGTTGGGGAGGCCTCATGAGCCATGGACGAATCATGTTCTCTGTGGATTTGGCCCGATCCCGATTGCTTTTCTTCATTCTGTGGGATGGGAGGACTTCTTTCAGGTTTGTTACCTCAGGTGTCCCTCCAAAAGAGGAATTCCAAAGCAGAGCCCTGGGCAAGAGTGAAGGGACAACCCGAACTATGGTTAAAAATTGGGGCCTGAGGCATGGCAGGCCCAATATGCTGTCTCTCCATCCAGGCACTGAGAGGCCTTACCTGAGGACTGGGCTCAGGCTAAGGTCCCAATGTGTGTTTGTGACCAATGTGGCCCACAAGCATTGGGGGGCCTCATGGGCCGGAATGGTTTCAACTACACTGAACCTTGGACAACATGCCAACCACAAGGTTTCTTGCCACGGTAAAGAGTTCTGATTTCTGCATCATTTTCAAACCCGGGCCGTGATTGGAGATTAGGTCTAGGTTCTGAAGCCTGAAAACCGAGGTTGAGAAGTGATGACGACCTAAGGCCATGGCGGGTCCGATGTGCTCATTGTGAGGCCATCAGTCTGGGTGGGGCCAGGAGGTCCAGGCTCAGGCTGTGTCAGAAAGGGCATTAGTGCCCAGGTCAGCCTATATATTTGGGTTACAGCAGAATGGTGTGCAGGTTGATCCTCATTTGGGGTTTCTGGGTAGCCCGAGAGGGCAATGTTTTCCTTCCGGAGTACAGGCAGAGTGCTGCATGGTAGTTCTGGATTGCCAAACTAGAGGGCTTCTGGGCCAGTAGTCTGAGGACGGAAGTCTGAGAACCCAAGCTAGGCCTAGGTTTCTGGGTGAGGATATGGCAGGCACAATCTACAGACCTGAAACGAGATCTCGTGCATCTGAAGTCAGGCCGAGGATAGACGATCTCTCAGGTAGGACAATATGTCACTGATGGCCCCTTCTTAAGGGGGGGTGGATCACGAGGCCATGGGGGTTTTCCCACGATGGGAGTCTGTGAAGATCCCAACTGCAAAGATTCTTCTGCAGGACAATTGAGACCTGTTGTTTGGATCCAGGACAACGATTCTGAGCAGGGTTCTAAGGATGGATGGCTGGGTAGGCCACCTCGCATTCCAATTGTCTCCACGCAACAAGACAGGTTAGATCTGCCAGATCTGGGAGAGCAACCGAGGAGGCTGAGTTGAAATGG
>NW_026750968.1:0-1425 GCF_022355385.1 Mustela nigripes
AAGAAATGGAACAAGTAATCCTAAAATTTATATGGAACCAGAAAAGACCTCGAATAGCCAAAGGAATATTAATATTGAAAAAGAAAGCCAAAGTTAGTGGCATCACAATTCCGGACTTAAACCTCTATTCCAAAGCTGTCATCATCAAGACAGCATAGTACTGGCACAAAAACAGACACGTAGATGAATGGAACAGAATAGAGAGCCCAGAAATAGACCCTCAACTCTATGGTCAACTAATCTTTTACAAAGCAGAAAAGAATGTCCAATGGAAAAAAGACCACCTCTTCAACAAATGGTGTTAGGAAAACTGGCCAACCACATGCAGAAAAATGAAATTGGACCATTTCCTTACATCACACACAAAAATAGACTCAAAATGGATGAAGGACCTCAATGTGAGAAAGGAATCCATCTAAATCTTTGAGGAGAACACAGGCAGCAACCTCTTCGACCTCAGCTGCAGCAACATCTTCCTAGGAACATTGCCAAAGCAAGAGAAGCAAGGGCAAAAATGAACTATTGGGATTTTACCAAGATCAAAAGCTTTTGCACAGCAAAGGAAACAGTTAATAAAAACCAAAAGAGAACTGACAGAATGGGAGAAGATATTTGCAAACGACATATCAGTTAAAGGGCTAGTGTCCAAAATCTATAAAGAACTTAGCAAGCTCAACACCCAAAGAACAAAGAATCCAATCAAGAAATGGGCATAAGACATGAACAGACATTTTGGCAAAGAAGACATCCAGATGAAAAAGTGCTCCATATCACTCAGCATCAGGGAAATACAAATCAAAGCCACAATGAGGTATCACCTTACACCAGTCAGAATGGCTAAATTAACAAGTCAGGAAATGACAGATGCTGGCGAGGATGTGGAGAAAGGGGAACCCTCCTACACTGTTGGTGGGATTGCAAGCTGGTGCAACCACTCTGGAAAACAGCATGGAGGTTCCTCAAAATGTTGAAAATAGAACTACCCTATGACCCAGCAACTGCACTACTGGGTATTTACCCCAACAATACAAACGTAGTGATCTTAAGGGGCATGTGCACCCCAACGTTTATAGCAACAATGTCTACAATAGCCAAAGTATGGAAAGAACCTAGATGTCCATCAACAGATGAATGGATAAAGAAGAGGTGGTATATATACACAATGGAATAATATGCAGCCATCAAAAGAAATGAAATCTTGCCATTTGCAACAATGTGGATGGAACTAGAGGGATCATGCTTAGCGAAATAAGTCAATTGGAGAAAGACAACTATCATATGATCTCCCTGATATGAGGAAGTGGAGATGCAACATGGGAGATTAAGGTGGTAGGAGAAGAATAAATGAAACAAGATGGGATTGGGAGGGAGACAAACCATAAATTACTCTTAATCTCACAAAACAAACTGAAGGTTGCTGGGGGG
>NW_026750969.1:0-1581 GCF_022355385.1 Mustela nigripes
GATCTCTCTCTGTCAAATAAATAAATAAAATTTAAAAAAAAAAGAAATGTTTGCGAGGCCAACTGATGACTAGCAGGTATTTTTTATAAAGAAAAATTGTTTATTCATTGTGAAGGAAAATGTGTAATCATTTATCAGCTGTAGGAACTATTTAATAATAGCACCACGTGACATTAATTGCTATTCCAAATAACACGTGGCATGGATGCAGAAATGGTAAGCTGTCAAACGAAGTTGCGTGCGCTTTGCCTCATTTCCAATAGCAAACTATGAACAGGTCACCAACCCGATTCCCTTCTTTCTGGGTACGCAGCTATCTGCAGGTTCCTTGACCCCCTCTGTGCTTGCAGATAATCCTGGGACTGATTTCCAGCTGGGAGCATGTGGGTAGATGAGATGTATGGCTCTTTCCGGCCTGACCCTTATGGGCCTCACGCCTGCCAGGCTCTATTTTTTTTTCTCTGCTGACTGACTGGAGAGGACTCCAAGGCCGAAGAGGCAACAAGGCGCAAAGACCCGTTGCTGTTCTGAGGAGAGCCACCTGCCAAGGACACCTACACTGCACTGTGACAGGACCAGGAACCTGTGCATACACACCCCCGCCTTGAGGCTGGTGTTCACCATGTGTGAAGCGCTAAGTGCACGCTGCCTCTGAACACAGGACTGAAATCACTTGACCAGTGGCTCTGGGGAAGGGTAATCTTTTTTGTTCCAAAGATTTTATTTATTTATTTGAGTGTGAGAGTGCGCGCGCACACATGCACAAATGGAGGGAGAGGGAGAAGCAGGCTCCCCGCTGAGCAGGACGCCCGATGCAGGGCTCCATGCCAGGACCCAGGGATCATGACCCAAGCTGAAGCCTGAAGGCTTAACATACTGAGCCACCCCGGTGCCCCAGGAGGGGTAATCTTGACGAAGGGGGTCTTTCAAATTTATACAGGGCTTCTCCCAATATTCAAGCTACCATGGATGGAAAAATTATTTTCTTCATTATGTTTGACTCAAGAGAGAGGTACTGAGATCTGCGCTCCCAATTCCTCACTGGGGAGGAAATCTGGTGACACTCTCGTTGTTTGGGAATAGCTCAATTTTTAGTTCCGACTGAGTGGGGTCATTTGCAGATAAAGGCAGGAAGATCTGGCACAAGGCCCTAACAGAACCCTCATACTACCTTTCCCCAAAACATTATTCCCTTACAATCCGAGGTCAAGAACAAATCTCTTAGGTCATTTCACAGAACCTCTTCTCACTAGACAAGATGGATCTTCTCGAAGATCAGGGAACCTTGACCTCAGAAATGTAACCTCTCTTAGCGTTTCCAATGTCTAATTCCACAGAGACAACCAGCACTGAGTTTCGACCAATGAAGTTAGGCCTGGTCAAATGATTGTATTTCCTTGAATGAAAGTCATTAGTAGTAATCCAAACCGTCCGGGGCTCTCAGTTCTGATCATTTGAATGTTGCTCACCCACCCCCTCCAAAAAAAATTAACGCGAGTCAAATCAGACAGTAACAGGATGCCTCAGACTGAAATGACATTAAATGCTTTTTTATTGAACAAAAAGAGATAAAACATGGAA
>NW_026750970.1:0-1581 GCF_022355385.1 Mustela nigripes
TGAGTTTTTCCATCTAGTCATTCTGTCTAGAGAAGAATAGAAAATGAGAGAACAGAATACTAAAATAACAACAACAACCCCAGAAACATATAATTTCTATAAACCAAATCTCTATAATCTCTATAAACCAAAATAAATAAATAAATAAAATAAAAATGTAAAAAGTGAGAATATAATCAGATGATGAGAACAGAGCTATTCACTAGATTCTGGGTATATTTTGGTCTGTTTCTTAGAGGAAACTACATCCCAAAATTGTAAAGAAAGAAAAAAATATATATATGCAAAAATAAAGTTAAACACTATGAAAGGATAGAATGTAACTATAAAAATTAAAATAAAATAAGTTTAAAAACCCGAGTTGATAAAATGAGAAATTGGTTGAAATGGAAAAGAAAAAGAAAATTAAACTTGAAAGTTTAAGGAGCCATGAGTTCTGTATAGTATTTTCCCCCAGCACTGGAGTTTTTCAGTTTTCTGTGATTGCTTAAACTTGATCTTAGCAGGAAGTTCTTGCCGATTTTCCAGGGGAGGGGCCTGTTGCGCTGATTCTCAGAGGTCTTTGCCCTGATGGTATTGCACTGCCCTTGCCAGGGGTCCAGGCTAAGTTAGGGCCTCCAGATTCCTCTTTGTGGCTTTTGTTTCCTGAAGGTTTTCCACACTGCTTGAGAGGATTAGAATGAAAATGTGAGCCTCCCAGTGTCTAGCCCTAGAGCTGAAAGCAGGCACCCTCCACTCTTCAGTGTGTCCTCACAGAGGAGCTGTCAATCAGTCTCGTCTCCCTGGTTTCTGTATGCACTCTGTGTACACCCAGCCTTTGAGCATTTTTATCTCAGCCATGCAACCCCCTTTGGAGTTTCTAAACTCTGCAGTCATCTGTGGCTGCATTCATGCCACTCCTCCAGGGGGAGGAAGGAGGTCTTGCCCTGGTTTTTCTGCATGTTTGGTCCCTGCTATGAGACCCTGCATGTTTGGTCCCTGCTATGGGGTTTGTGATTAATGGCAACACTGAGCTGAAAGCCCCCTCCTCTGCTCTTTGATTGCAGCTGGCTTCCCTGCTGAAACTCCTGGGAACTCTCCCATACTCAGGCACACCATTCTGTGTGACCCTGGGGATCCTGAGATCAGGCAGTTCTACCTAGGATTCTACCCCACTTCTCCACCCGAGTGCTTTTCAAGCAGGGATGTCCCTCACCAGATTAGACTTATAAAAGTTCCTGTTTGCATACCACTGCTGTATCACTTTCTGATAGGCAGTTTATGCATCCCCCCCCCCAACAGTTTATCTTCCCATGTATCACCTTGGATTCATTTCTCCACTCCACACCTCCTACCTTGCAGAATGTGGTCACTCTTCTCTTTGTAGTATTAGAGCAGTTCTTTTCTCAGATCTCAGGTTGAGTTCACAGGTATTCAGAATGATTTGAAAGCTATCTAGCTGAATTCCAGGGACTGGACAAAGCTATGGCCCCCTATGCCTCTGCCATATTCCTCTTATTCCAGAAATTATGTATATTTAATAGACCAATATTAATTGTACTTTTTATCAGATTTATCTAAATAGTGTTACATCTCTTTCTT
>NW_026750971.1:0-1581 GCF_022355385.1 Mustela nigripes
GGGATTATGGACATTGGGGAGGGTATGTGCTTGGGTGAGTGCTGTGAAGTGTGTAAACCTGGTGATTCACAGACCTGTACCCCTGGGGATAAAAATATATGTTTATAAAAAATAAAAAATTAATAAAATAAATAAATAAATAAATAAAAAATGATCAATAAAGATTGTAAAATGGCTTGATTACTCTGCTCAAGGAAATGAGAGGGGAAGCAAATTGAACAAAAAACTGAAACTAAAAATGATATTGAGAAAGATTTTATAAATGAACCAAATGGATACTCTAGAACTTTAAAGATATGACAGCTAATTTAAGATACCACAGGGGTGCCTGGGTGGCTCACTTAATTAAACCTCCAATTCTTTTTCCTTTTTTTTTAACACCTTAATTTTATTTTATTTCTTTCATTTTGGCTCAGGTCATGATGTCAGGGTTGTGAAATAGAGACCAGAGTTGAGCTCTGTGCTGAGCCTGGAGCCTGCTTAAGATTCGTTTCCCTTCTTTTGCTATCCCTCCCTCCGCTCTCACTTGCTCGCTCTCTCTTGCCTGCAAATAAGTAGATAGATAGATAGATAGATAATAGACAAAGCAAAATAAAAGCAGATTATGAAAATATAAAGATTTTGAAATGAAAACAAGTTGAAAATAAAATAGAGAAGACCTACACAGCTAAAAGTTCATTCAGAAAATCTACTATTAAAGAAGTCAGTATGACACAATGTTAAGATATCAAAAGATTTGAGCATGTACTTTACAACAGGGTAATCCAAATGGCCACTCATATATAAAAAACTGTTTATCTTTATTATGAATCTGGAATTAAGTTAAATTAAATTAAAAATAAATTAAAACCTAAAATGACATACTATTACACACTTAAATTGGGCAACAATAAAATTGTCTTGCAAGAATGTGAAAGAATTAAAGTGCCCATAATAAAAACATTTGAGGTAAGTTGGACAATATTTAGAAAACTTAAAAATAAAAATAAAAATTTGGTCCATTCGTAGAAATACAACATGGAACTAAATGAATATTTTCACCAGGATATGCAAACAGATGATTATAGCTATTTCATTCATAACGGCAGATCAGTAGTGGTCTGTTTGCACAATGTTACATTAAATAAGAGAGAATATTAACAAACTGGGAGGGGGGGCTAGGTTGTTATCATCAACAGATCTTCTATGGTGCTTATTATGTTCTATTTCTCAAAATCTTTAAGTTAAAAATGTTTTCAAATTTATATCTAGATAGATAGATGATAGATAGACAGATATCCCAGAAGCTGCAATGCGAGGCTAAGACCAGGCTTTAAAGGGCTTTTCTATACTCTACTAAATACTTGAAACCATTCATTATATCATAGCTCAGTGTTCAAATCTCCATTTGTTTCCTCAGTTTCCTAATATTTATCTTAAGGTGACCTGATCCAGACTTTTGATCACCTTTGTCTAAATATTTCTATTTTAACAAAGTCCTTCTGAACACTGAGAGACTAAAACTTAGAAAAATACTCTGATTGTTATCTCACTGGAGTGGAAAATATACAGTTACCCATTAACTAATGATATCCATGTCTA
>NW_026750972.1:0-1581 GCF_022355385.1 Mustela nigripes
TTTCAAGAGGAGCTGTATCTGGATTTAAAATGTTTCTGCTATTTTTAGTATAATCAGGAAGCAAAGTACTTGGACAAGTAATACTTCAATAGTCAACGATAATTTTTAGTACCAATTTATGGCCAGACCATATTCTCTGCTCTGAAGAAGTTTAAGGTTTAGATGGGAAGGCAGACAAGTAAAAAAAGAGATTATAGAGTAGGATTGTAGGGTAAGATACATGACTAGTATTAAGCAACCACTCTCCAAAAAGATGGGGTGGACTGTGAGGATAGCAGATGGGAGGAAGGACATTTCAGATAGGAGAAACAATAGGTTGGACTATTCTGAGACATAAGACAACATGATTTAGCTACATAATACTTTGGTATAACTAAGGAAAGGAATACAATAACAAATTTGAGGATGTTTTCCTCTTTTAAGTCAACTTTATGGTAGTATAAATAATATACAATAAAATGTACCCATTTTAAGTGTACTAGTTGATGAGTTTTGACAAACCACAACCACACAAAAAATATAGAACATTTCTAACAACCTAAAAAGTTCTTTTACTCCATGCAATCAGTTCTTCCACCCAACTCCACTTCAAGCCCCCAAGATAACCACAGATCTGTTTTCTGTCACTATATATTTGATTTCATTTGTTCAGTTTTATTAAAATAATATTACACAGCATGCACTCTTTTGTGTCTCACTTCTTTTGCTCAGCATGGTGCTTCTGAAGGTAATCAATGTTGTTCCACATGTCATTAGTTTCATTTTTACTGCTGAGTATTATAGTACTGTAAGGACATATCACACTTTATCCATTTACCAGTTGGGAAACATTTGGATTATTTCCAGTTTAGAACTATGATTAATTAAAATGCTGTAAACTATCACATTCAAATCTTGGTGTGGACATATGTTTTGATTTATTTTTGGTAAATATATACAGTATAGTTGTTAGGTCAAATGGTAGCTGTATTTTTAACTTTATTTAAAAAATAGAACCAAAAAATAAAAATAAAAAATAGCAGAAAAATGTCCAAAGTGGTTATACTGTTTTAGCTACTGTTCACATATTATATATGTATGTGTTTTTCATCTTTTTAGTTCCAAATTTTTTGGTGTCTTTGAATCTAAATTTTTGGTGTCTTTGGTGTCTCTTGTGGGTGTACCTGGGTGGTTCAGTCAGTTAAGCAGCTGCCTTTGGCTCAGGTCATGATCCTGGAGTTCTGGGATTGAGCCCCACCTCAGACTCCTTGCACAATGGGGAGCCTGCTTCTCCACTGCCTGCCACTTTCCCTTCTTGTGCTTGCTCTCTCTGTCAAATAAATAAATCTCTCTGTCAAATAAATAAATCTTTAAATTGTGTCTCTTGTGGACTGTAGATAGTTGTATTTTTTAACCCTTTCTGCAGATCTTTGTCTTTTAATCAGGATGTTTAATCCATTTATATTTAATATAATTACCAATAAGGTAGTATCTACACCTGACATTTTGCTCTTTCTTTATGTCATATGTTGTGGCTTCTGTTGTTGTTCTATTCCATTATTACTGTTGCCTTTCAGTTATATATATATATATATATATATA
>NW_026750973.1:0-1581 GCF_022355385.1 Mustela nigripes
TAACATATCTTTAGAAAACAGATATGCACACTAATTTAAAAAGAATATGCTTAATCTGTTCAGCAAACATTTGTAAAATTCCTTGCCATCAGCTAGCTCTGGAGTTCTGCTAGGTGAGTAAGGCCATGTATGTTACTGCTCAGAGTACTGACGCAAAGCAATTTTCCCCTTCACATCCATTTTTTGCTGTTGATATGTCATGCTATGTTGTATAGAGATCCATAGATGGCCCTACATGAAGGCCTTTTTTTGTGTGTATATGGGTGATTGTGATTTACCTTTCAAATAAGATGGCTCCTGATTTACAATGATTCAACTTATGATATATCTGGCAATGATGTGAAAGTGAAAGTGATTCAGTAGAAACTGTACTTTAAATTTTGAATTTGGGTCTTTATAAAAAGGGCCAGTGACATGTGGTATGGTGCCATCTTGTGATGCTGGGCGGCGGCAGTGAGCCACAGCTCCCAGAGAGCTAGAGGATTACAGGGGTGAACACCTGATATTCTTACAAGCATTCTATATATAACCATTCTTCTTTTTTTTAGTGTAATATTTAATAAATTGCATGTGATATTTGATACTTTGTTATAAAATAGGCTTTGCTTAAGATGATTTTGCCCAAATGCAGGCAAACGTAAGTGTACTGAGTATGTTTAAATAAGCTTAAGGTAAGCTATGATATTTGATAGTTTAGGGGTATTAAATGCATTTTCAATTGTTTATGTGTTTCTCTGTACATAGCCCTCTTGTAAGCTGAGGAACACCTCTATATGTATATGTAGCCTTGGTATGGCTTACATATTATTGGCATGAAACATCTAGAACAGTACGTGTGCCATATAATTATCTACAACGTCCAACAAATTTCTTGAAAGCTTGTGCCAAAGCGGTTATGTCTTTAAGGATTCTTATTTCAGAAGGGTTCTCTCAAACGTAAGATTTTTCAGAAGTTAAGTGAAAATCTGACCAAACTAAACATTTTTCCATTTTCCCTAGTGAGCAAAGATAGTTAAAATCTATCTGCCATTTTCAACACTGTACTCAATGATTGTAATTCTAATTTAAGAACAGATTATTTATATCAAAACCACATGTTGGTCTAATCTTATACAATATTCATAAATCTCACTTAGAGCCTTGGACACTTTTATTTGTTGAGTGTATATGGTACTACGGACATTCATCTTTTTTGACCTCATAGCTTCATGTATGTCTATACTTTTGAAAATACATGCATCATAGTTCCATTGTAAAATGTCTGGGTTATAAAATGTGCTAGGCTATCAAAATGGTAATAAGAACATACAAATGACCTGATGTAATGAACTGGACCAGATTGCCAGATATCACATTTCATACCAGAAAGATTCAGTGGTAAGTTTTAAAATGGCCAGCTATACTTCGACTGAATTAGAACTCATTTAACTTCTTTCTTTGTGTACAGTATTATACATTAGTCAGCATTATAGTAAATAAGTACTTTGGACAGATGTAAATATGCTGTAATAAAAAATGTTTTTCTTCTTTCTTTTAGTCCTTTTTACTTGTAAGACTAGCCACAAATACCATGCCTCCCCC
>NW_026750974.1:0-1580 GCF_022355385.1 Mustela nigripes
ATGATGACCAACACCCAGACAGCTGACCGCACACTGAGCACATCAGACCCGCCATGGTGTTAGGTCATCATATCTTCCCTAGCTCAGTTTTCAGGTCAGAACCTAGACCTTATCTCCAAAAACTGCCCCCGGGTCACTGTGATGCAGAAATCAGAACTCATCCTTACCCACGGCAGGAAACCTTGTGGTTGGCATGTTGTCCAACGTTCAGTGTAGGAGAAACCAGCATTCACCCTGAGGCCCCGCCCAATCTTGAGTGCGACAAGGGCATAAACACGCATATTGACCCTCAGCATGAGTCCTGTCCTCTAGTACGTCCTCACAGTGGCTGGACCATTATGTCATAATGGGCTTGACATGTCCCTAGGACCCAAATTTTAACCAGATTTCTGATTGTCCAGTCGCCTCTCCCCAGGGCTCTACTCTGGTATCCCTCATTTGGTGGGACACCTGATTGAAAAACAAAACAAAACAAATCAACAGCAACAGAACAACGGACTTCTTCCATCCCTCAGAATGACCCCAAATTCTTTGGACGGGGCCACAGACCCAGAGAGTAAGAGTCGTCCATTTCCCATGAAGTCACCCGGAAATTTCACGGCCATCACTGACACGATATCCAGAGACAAAAATTTGAGCAAGAGCCTCACACTCGCCCTTTTTTCATACCCCGAAGAGTTCTCCTCATGGTCTGTAGATCATTCCTGCCATACCTATGAGCCGAAAATAAGCCGAGTTTGTGTTTTCAGACAGCTGTCCAAACAGCCCTGGCCTACACACCTACAGGCTCAGGCCCCTGGAGCCAAACCTGACGACTATGCTTGCCCTCTCCACGGGAATTGTATGTGCCATTTCCAATGGCGAAAACCCTACTAATATAATTAAACTCCAAAGTCCCTGAGGCCATCACAATATTTGTGGCTTCCCAGGACAAACAGAGGCAATCTGGGCCCATCTGAGCGCCTACCGGCACTCAGACCCGTAGACTGATGTCCCCAGAGGTAAAAAGGAACGAACAGGTCCCTAGGCACCTATCGGATCCATTGCTTTGGTTTCCAGGCATCGCTCTTCAGAGGCCTGGGTTTCAATAACAGCATATGGCTGTTTCTTGACTCACCCATCAGATCAAATCTCATCTACACCTAGGAAACTTGCACGATGCAGCTGTGTGAAAGCCTCTCTTTAGGAGAACCCTTCAGGGCCCCAGTGCCACCGCTTCAATCCAAGGTCTCCATAGACACAAAATCATATTAAGACACATCCACCGGAGAGTCCATTTCAACTCAGCCTCCTCGGTTGCTCCCCCAGGTCCAGCACATCTAACCTGTCTCTTTTCTTGGAAACAATTGGATTGCGAGGTGGGCTACCCAGCCATCCATCCTTAGAACCCTGCTTGGAAATGTGGTCCTTGTGCCAACCAACAGGTCTCAATTGTCCTGTAGAAGAATCTTTGCAGTTGGGAGTTCACACAACTCCCATCGTGGGAAAACCCCCATGGCCTCGTGATCCACCCCCCCTTCAAGAAGGGGCCATCAGGGTCAGAATGTCCAACCTGAGCGATCGTCTGATCCTCGCCCTGA
>NW_026750975.1:0-1580 GCF_022355385.1 Mustela nigripes
AGTTCAAACATGTTTTGTCGCTCATAGCCAATTGGAATGCGAGGTATGGTGTACAGGCATCCATCCATCGAACTCTGCCCACCAGTCCTTCCATATGGGACGTCCTGGAACCATCAAACATGACTCGACTGTCTCGCAGAAGGAAACCTTGTGGCTTGGAGCAACAACAAACTCAGTGTATGTGCTGGTTTCTAAGGTGCTGTGCAGGATTCTCCATCCCTGTGGGTTTGGAACAGGTCGAAGGGCACAGTTTCCTTCTGGGAACAGGAGATGTTCTGTTGTGGGGCTCAGAGACCACATGTTGACTCCTAAGTTGGTATTCCAGAAAAGGGCCCTGGGGACAGATGCCTGAAAACCTAATCTAGGGTTTCATTGAGGTCCTAGGGGCATGTCAGGTTCAATCTTCTGACTCAGGGCCATTGACTTGGATGTCTCCCTGGATGTAGGTGATAAGGGTCTTTCAGACTGTGAATTTGTGTCCAGCACTGCCAACAATATTGGGGTGGGCTCAGGGACCTTGCAGGTTTCTCCTAATCTGGAAGGTTTGGGCAACTGTGATGGGCACAGTTACCTTGGGGATGGTAGGCACAATTCTGTGGTGTGTTTTTAGAGACCCTACCCTGGAGACCCTGTGAGCTATGATATTGTGAGAGAAGTCTGCAAACACAAATGCGGGTTAGGGTTAGTGGCAAGGTGATCACAGGCGCAATGCGTGGAACTGGAGTGGAGCTCATCAGGAACTGTAATTAGGGTAACTGAAAGGCGGTAACACAGGCTTTTCTGTCTGGATTGTGTGTCCAGATGAGAGATGGACTCTGAATGCAGGTGTGGTCTCTTGGGTCCATGGGAGACGTTACCTCACTTAGGATATGGTGGCTCTCCATAGTTTTGTGACTTTTTCGGGGAAGGGAGGAGTGCTGTTTTTCGGGGAAGGGAGGAGTGCTGTTTTCCATCTTAGGGGTGCCCCCAAACAGGGATTCAGAGACGTCCTCTGTGACTGGGCACCAAGAAATTCTACCAAGGTTTAGGATTCGGGATGAGGGGTGTACCAGGGCTGCAATGCGGGATCCTGGTGGCACAACTGAGAGGGCTTGTTTGAAAGCATGCTCAGTCTGTGGGCCACAATGCCTGCTTGTGCCAAGGGGGGCCCTCATGAGTGGGCGTGGTCTCATTGGCCATGCAGCTGGCTCCGACTCTGAGGCTTGGACACCCATCCCCACAGCCAGGTTTCCTTCTATGGGGAAGGAGGAGTTCTCTATTGTGCTTCAGGTTCCCCCATTGGCAGGGATTCCAGGTAAGGTCTGGGGACAGATGCCTGAATATCAAGGATGGGGAGAGGGGATGGATTTGGGCTATAGCCACACTAACATGCTGGATATGGGCCCCAAACTCTGGCTGGCTGACAATAGGTCGGGGCTCAGGCTCTGTCAGACACAGCACTAGTGGTCATGGAATCCTATAAAGCGTGGCACCCTTGAGAGCCAAGCAGAATGATCCTCATGTGGGATTTCTGGCCTGACTCACCAGGCACTGCTTCTTTCTATGGGGAAGGCAGAATGTAGCGTTGTGACTCCAGATTT
>NW_026750976.1:0-1580 GCF_022355385.1 Mustela nigripes
TTGGCTTCTAAGACAAATCTGGACCTGATGTGACATCATTACAGTCAAGGACTGTCCCATAGTGAGCTTTGAGGCTCTTTTATAGGAGGGCTGTTCCATAGTAAGCTTTGAGGCTCCTTTTATTAGGGCTGTTCTATGCTTAGCTAAAGCATCTGTTTGCAATCACACCTCAACAGAGGAGGCCTCTAGGATAAATATGACTATGGGATGAAACCAATAAGAAGACCTTTGAGTGGTCCAGCCTTAACAATATCCTGATTACATAGGATCACTGGCAAGTGAGAAAACTTGTCAAGAGATAAGGGGAGTCCCCCAGGCATCATCCAATCCACTCATAAAGAAAGTGGGGTCATCCATTATCTCCACAAGTCCATAGTTAATCCTATGGAGTGTGGTATGGTGGCTTTTAGGCAATTTCATTATCCCAGCCACACATAAGGTGTTAGTTAAGTTATACAATTTCAGGGGAATCAATCCCATTTTCCAGTTGTTTAATCATGTGCTACGGGGTTCTGCTAATATCCCCACAAAATAATAAGATCGACTAAAGAAGCTATTGTGCAACTTCTCTGAAGTTTACCTCAAATTGTTTAGCTTAGGTAAACATTTAAAGACAATCAAATCTAGAATTTAACATCCATAAAGGTGTGTTACTAAAACAATTTTTCTCTCTAAAATAACCCTAATTTCCAGAGATAGCCAAATCAGGACTAATTCACTTGTGAAACAAGTCCAGTTTTAACAAACTTGGCCCATTATTTACATAAGCTCAGCAAGAACAGTGAGTGTGGTCAATAGATCTTTTAGAATCTGCTTTGCTGGAACTTTGTATAAGGAATCTCTAGGTTGAACTCTTTGTAGCCTCTCCAGGCCAGAAGCCAAGTCCTGTACTTGCCATGGGGCATGCCTGCAATAACTTTGGGAGAATTCCTCTTCCTGAGACTGCACCTACCAAGGAGTGACATTCTTTACTCACCTGGTGAGGCTGCTGGGAACTCTGTGAGCAAGGTATCAGGCCAACAGTCCCAAGGGACTTTATGGCTCCAGGTTTCATAAAGTCAACCTTAGTTCCTTAAAGCTGTCTGGTCATATCTGAGTCTTTTCAAATATGACATCCCAGTCAAAGCCTTGCTAAAATAACCAGTTTCCCATGCTTTCCTGTTACAAGGAGAACAGATTCTTATTGAACTTATGCAAATGACTGATTGCCATGGAAAATGAATACTTACTGAGACCTTTTGGTTTCAGAGGGTTCAGATAGAGAGAATAGTTGAATGCTTTGATTTGTTTGCAAATCAATACTTTTACATATCTGTAAGTTACAGATAACTTAAGGAAAAGTATCCCTAGTTTGGAAGAGCAAACATTAAAGAACCAGCAATGTTTAAAGTAAGACAAAACATTAAGAGACACAACACTATAATCTTTTAGTTCATTTAGTCCCATGTTACTAATTCTGGTGAATGCGGCTTTAGTCAGTTCTGGAAATTCTTACCCATTTCAGTTTTAGGATTTTCAAGTATATCAAATATCTATTTGTCCTGAAAGTCCTTTATAGGAATCTACTTGAAGATAAAACT
>NW_026750977.1:0-1580 GCF_022355385.1 Mustela nigripes
TGTTCCTCAGCTTACAAGGGGGCTATGTACAGAGAAACACATAAAAAGTTGAAAATGCATTTAATACCCCTAAACTATCAAATATCATAGCTTACCTTAAGCTTATTTAAACATACTCAGAACACTTACATTTGCCTGCATTTGGGCAAAATCATCTTAAGCAAAGCCCATTTAATAACAAAGTATCAAATATCACATGCAATTTATTAAATATTACACTAAAGAAAAGAAGAATGGTTATATATAGAATGCTTGTAAGAATATCAGGTGTTCACCCCTGTAATCTTCTAGCTGACTGGGAGCTGTGGCTCACTGCTGCTGCCCAGCATCACAAGATGGCACCATACCACATGTCACTGGCCCTTTTTATAAAGACCCAAATTCAAAATTCAAAGTACAGTTTCTACTGAATCACTTTCACTTTCACATCATTGCCACATATAAGTTGAATCATTGTAAATCAGGAGCCATCTTATTTGAAAGTTAAATCACAGTCACCCATATACACACAAAAAAAGGCCTTCATGTAGGGCCATCTATGGACCTCTAAACAACATAGCATGACATATCAACAGCAAAAAATGGATGTGAAGGGGACAATTGCTTTGCGTCAGTACTCTGAGCAGTAACATACATGGCCTTACTCACCTAGCAGAACTCCAGAGCTAGCTGATGGCAAGGAATTTTACAAATGTTTGCTGAACAACTTAAGCACTATTCTTTTTAAATGAGTGTGCATATCTGTTTTCTAAAGATATGTTAATTTATTTTATTAACTTACTACAAAACCAAATAATTTCCTCTTATTTAAGTGGCAGGTAAATAGAATTCTTTTTAATTTAAATCAAATGGCTTTTTAGGGAAAATATACTAAAAATTCTGAAAATTGTATTGCTTATGAATCTTTGATTGGAATCCTTATCAAGTTGTACTTTTCAAGTTTTTCCTAAATAAACTTCAATGAATTGAAAATATTTTTTGGATTTTATTCAAAGCTATTAACACACAATTTCACTTTGTTAAATATAGTGCTAAACTTTCAACCAAAACGTTGTGTCTTTTTTTTTTCCACTACCACATCCTCCATCTACTGACTGGATTCTCTCCCCAACTAGCACATATATACCATTGTCTATCTTTAGGATAAGTAAGGGTCCTCTTTTGTCTTTATTCTATTCCTCATATGCTCCTGAACTTGTTGAATTTTAATATAGTCACACCATAAGCATCACATATTTGATTCCCCTTTAAATAGTAAACAGTGCACAACCAGAACACACCTTCAAAGCTATCAATATAATTACTCTGATATATTATTTTTGTATTTTTGTAAATTAAAATAGTTAAATTATAGAACAAGAGTTTCAGGTGGTAGGTGTTGTAAGTTTTACCCAAACTGACTTTTGTGAAACTCGTTTTTGTCATCATATATGTCAAGTAGATTTCTCGGGTTTATTTTTAGAATATCATTGTATAATGAATATTTACACTGAGATCTAGTATAAAAATCTTGCAATTTATTTTAGAAACATTAAGATATTGAAAATCAATCTATTTCTTTAATTCATTGAAGACATTTT
>NW_026750978.1:0-1580 GCF_022355385.1 Mustela nigripes
TCCATCGCACAGAATGACCCCAAACTCTTTGGACGGGGCCAATCCCCCAGAGAGTAAGACTCGTCCATTTCCCATGAAGTCACCCGGAAATTTCATGACCATGAGTGACACGATATCCAGAGACAAAAACTTGAGCAAGAGCCTCACACCCGCCCTTTTTTCATATCCCGAAGAGTTCGCCTCATGGTCTCTAGATCAGTCCTGCCAAACTTATGACTCGAAAAATAAGCCGAGTTTGTGTTTTCAGACAACTGTCCAAACAGCCCTGGCTTACACACCCTACAGGCTAAGGTCCCTGGAGCCAAACCTGACTACTGTGTTGCCCTCTCCAAGGGAATTGTGTGTGAACATTCCAATGGCCACAACCCTACAAAGAGGATAAACCTCCAAAGTCCCTGAGGCCATCCCAAATTTGTGGCTTCCCAGACCAAACAGGGGCAATATGGGGACATTGAGCACCTACCGGCACTCAGACCCTTAGACTGATGTCCCCAGAAGTAAAAAGGAACGAACAGGCCCCTAGGCACCTATCGGATACATTGCTTTGGCTTTCAGGCATCTCTCCTCAGAGGTCTGGATTTCAATAACAGCATATGGCTTTCTTGACTCACCCATCAGAACAAATGTCATCTACACATGGGAAACTTGCACGATGGAGCTATGTGAAAGCCTCTCTTTAAGAGAACCCTTCAGGGCCCTAGTGCCACCGCTTCATTCCAAGGTCTCCATAGACACAAAATCATATTAGGACACATCCACAGGAGAGTCCATTTCAACGCAGCCTCCTCGGTTGCTCCCCCAGATCCAGCAGATCTAACCTGTCTTGTTGCTTGGAGACAATTGGAATGCGAGGTGGGCTACCCAGATATCCATCCTTAGAACCCTGCTCGAAATCGTTGTCCTGGAGCCAACCAACAGTTCTCAATTGTCCTGCAGAAGAATCTTTGCAAGAGGGAGCTTCTCACAACTCCAGTCGTGGGAAAACCCCCATGGCCTCGTGATCCACCCCCCTTTCAAGAGAGGGCCATCAGGGACAGAATGTCCAACCTGAGCGATCGTCTGATCCTTGCCCTGACTTCAGATGCACGAGTTCTCGATTCAGGTCTGTAGATTGTGCCTGCCATATCTCTCCCAGAAACCTAGGTCTAGCTTGGGTTCTCAGACCTCCGTCCTCAGACTACTGGCCCACAAGCCCTCCGTTTGGCAATCCAGAACTACAAAGCAGCACACTGCCTGCCCTCCAGAAGAAAATCATTGCCATCTGGGGCTACCCAGAAACCCCAAATGAGGATCAACGGGGCACGCCATTCGGCTGTACCCCAAATATATAGGCTGACCTGGGCACTAATGCCCTTTCTGATATAGCCTGAGCCAGGACCTCCTGGCCCCACCCAGACAGCAGGCCGCACACTGAGCACATTGGACCCGCCATGGCCTTAGTTCTTCATCTCTTCTCAACCTCTGTTTTCAGGCTTCAGATCCTAGACCTTAACTCCAATCACGGCCCTGGTTTGAAATCAGAACTCTTTCCCTATGGCAAGAAAACTTGTGGATGGCATGTTGTCCAAGGTTCAGTGTTG
>NW_026750979.1:0-1580 GCF_022355385.1 Mustela nigripes
AGAGAGAGAGAGGAGGAAGCAGGCTCCCTGCTGAGCAGAGAGCCCGATGCGGGACTCAATCCCAGGACCCTGAGATCATGACCTGAGCCGAAGGCAGCAGCTTATCCACTGAGCCACCCAGGCGCCCTATATGATTGTTTCTTTAAGGCTTATGTATATTGTCCATTAAATGCTATAAAATATTTTGAAAGTAAATTTAAGGTATGTTTTACATAGTTTATTTTTTGGAAAAAAATATTGAAATGACTTATGAAATTCAGTATACTCTCAACATTAATTTATTCTGAAATTTACCAATTGTCTATTGAACCTATTATATGGCAGGTATTACTTCAGACTACACTATAAATGAAATACTTGGCTTTGTAGAACTTTCATTTTAATGGGTGAGACAATTAAAAGCTATAAACCTTAATAAAAATTGCATAGTGCATTCAAAAGTGATGAGTAAAATGGGGAAAAAGAAAAATTAGATCAGGGTGAGAAAAATCAAGGTTGCTAGGCAGGGGATGGGGAGTTAAAATTTTTAATAGGAAGATCAGGGTAGTTACAATGAAGCTGACAATTGAACAAAGGTATGGAAAGGTGATGAATTTGCCCAGGACTATCAGCAATAAGGTCACTCCAGACAAAGGAATTGGCTATCTTGAAGGCCATAAGGTTGGATCGTGCCTGGCATATCTGAGGAATAGCAAGGAGGCCACTGTGAGTGTCTGAAGAGTAGCAGGGAAAGAGGTCACAGGGGTTAAATGAGTGGCTAGATCATGTAAAAGCTTAGAAGTCATTGTAAAACTCTGGCTTTTATATTTGGAAACTTACTGTGTGACAGAATTTCTGCTAATAACTGAGAGTTCAAATGTCCATAAAGTTTCAAGGATTCTTATTCTAGTAAGACAGAATAAAGAAAAAGAGTTCATATTTTCACATGGTGTAACAAATGCTCAGAGTTCCAAGTGTAGGAAGCTGTGGGAGCACAGAAGAAGGCACTAAAATCTCACCAATATATTTGATGACTGTGACTATATATAAATTTGTATTTTCTAGAGTTTTTATAGTCATGGAATCACACAGTATATACTATTCATTGCCTGGCTTTTCTTTTCTCAGCATCATTACTTTGAGACTCTCCAATTGTAAATAGTTCATTTTCATGTTGAATAGTAATCTCTTTAATGAATAGATCATAATTTGTCTTTGCTCTATTGATGGACATTGATGAACATTTCCACTGTTTTCAATTCTTAAAAATAAAGCTGATATGAAATTCTTATACAAGTCCTTGTATGAACATAGGATTTGTTTCTCTTGGTCAAATGCCTAGAAGTAAAATGGCTATTCGTGTAACTGCAACATATTTTGCATTTAAAAAATTTTTCAAACTATTTTTCAAGGTGGTTGTATCATGATATATGCCAACAACAGTTTAGATTTTTTGTTGCTTCTCAATCTAGCTCATACCAAGTACAATTAGCCTTTATAATTTTAGCCATTCTAATAGATATGTAAGCATGTCTCATTATGATTTTAATTTGGATTTCTTTAATGTCGAGGTTCAATGGCCTGAGGTCCGGAGCTGATGA
>NW_026750980.1:0-1580 GCF_022355385.1 Mustela nigripes
TGTCAGAAAGGGCATTAGTGCCCAGGTCAGCCTATATATTTGGGGTACAGCCGAATGGCGTGCAGGTTCATCCTCATTTGTGGTCTGGGTAGCCCAAAGGGGAATGTTTTTCTTCTGGAGGTCAGGCAGAGTGATGCATTGTAGTTCTGGATTGCCAAACTGGAGGGCTTCTGGGCCAGTAGTCTGAGGACGGAATTCTGAGAACCCAAGCTAGCCTAGGTTTCTGAGTGAGGATATGGCAGGCACAATCTACAGACCTGAATTGAGATCTCGTGCATCTGAAGTAAGGGCGAGTATCAGACGATCCCTCAGTTTGGACATTCTGTCCCTGATGACCCCTTCTTGAAGGGGGGGTGTATCACGAGGCCATGGGGGTTTTCCCATGATTGGAGTTGTGAGAAGCTCCCAACTGCAAAGATTCTTCTGCAGGACAATTGACACCTGTTGGTTGTCTCCAGGACAAGTTTCCGAGCAGGGTGCTAAGGATGGACGGCTGTGTAGCCCACCTCGCATTCCAATTGTCTACAAGCAACAAGACAGTTTAGATCAGCTGGAACTGGGGGAGCAACCGAGGAGGCTGAGTTGAAATGGACACTCCCGTGGATGTGTCCTAATATGATTTTGTGTCTATGGAGACCTTGAAATGAAGCCAGGGCATTGGGGCCCTGAAGGGTTCTCCTAAAGAGATGCTTTCACACAGCTCCACCATGCAAGTTTCCCATGTGTAGATGAGATTTGTTCTGATGGGTGAGTCAAGAAACAGCCATAGGCTGTTATTGAAATCCAGGCATCTGAGGAGAGATGCCTGGAAGCCAAACCAATGGATCCAATAGTTGCCTAGGGGCCTGTTCGTTCCTTTTTTCCTCTCGGGACATCATTCTACGTGTCTGAGTGCAGGAAGGTGGTCAGAGGGGCCCAGATTGCCCCTGTTTGTCCTGGGAAGCTACAAATATTGGGATGGCCTCAGGGACATTGGAGGTTTATCCTATTAGTAGGGTTTTGGCCATCGGAATGGGCACATACAATTCCCTTGGAGAGGGCAAGCACTGTCGTCATGTTTGGCTACAGGGAACTGAGACTGTAGGGTGTGTATGCCAGGGCTGTTTGGACAGTTGTCTGAAAACACAAACTCGGCTTATGTTTCGGGTCATAGGTATGGCACGACTGATCTACAGACCATGAGGAGAACCCTTCGGGATATGAGAAAAGGGCGAGTGTGAAGCTCTTGCTCAAGTTTTTGTCTCTGGATATCGTGTCACTCATGGTCGTGATATTTCCGGGTGACTTCATGGGAAATGGACGAGTCTTACTCATTGTGGGTTTGGCCCCGTCCAAAGAGTTTGGGGTCACTCTGTGGGATGGAAGAAATCCTTTGCTCTGTTGTTGTTGATTTGTTTTGTTTTGTTTTTCAACCTCAGGTGTCCCACCAAATGAGGGATTCCAGAGTAGAGCACTGGGGAGTTGTGACTGGACAACCTGAAATCTGGTTAAAATTTGGGGCCTAGGGACATGTCAAGCCCATTATGACATCTAATGGTCCAGCAACTGAGAGGACGTACTAGAGGACAGGACTCACGCTG
>NW_026750981.1:0-1580 GCF_022355385.1 Mustela nigripes
GGATCAGGAAGGTGGCCACCGAAGAGTGACTTCTCTGGAGGGTGGCCACCTTCCTGACCCCCTGGTCCCTTCTCCACTTGTTCAGATATTGCTCTGAAGTCTGAGGAGGACAGAGCAGGGCTGCCACAGAAACAGGCCAGAGGAGAAACCAAACCATGTGTCCACACTGTCCCCCAGCACTGCTGCTGTGAGAGCTTTGGGATTCCTCAACAGGGTTAGGATTTAGGGGCTTCTTCAGAACCAGGAGTGAAAACAACCAAAGATCATAAGAAAAGCTATGGCCCCCACACAAAAATTATAATCACAAACTATGTTAACGCTGACGTCCCAAATTCGATGAATTGCCTTGAATCTGTCACTAGAAAGCACCCAAGGCCTCACTCTCTGGGTTCTGGGTGCCTTGCGAATGGCAGGAGGCTCTGACACATGCATAGGGGTGCCAAACGATGGGAGCTAGCTCGCCATTTGTGTTGGGTGGTTACCTTGTGTGGCGCTGTCCCAGGCCCAAACCCTGGCGGACTGGGTGCTGCGTGGTGTCCGGGGTGGTCCCGGTGCTCCGGGGTTAGCGGGAGGCTGGGCCCCGACCCATCCCGCCCACCCCCTGCTCGTGGCCCCCGTTTTCTGCTGCAGGTGAGGGCGAGGCGCGGTGTCACTTTACCTGTGAGCAGAGGGTCCTCCAGAGAAGCCATGGGGCGGAGAGGAGAAGCAGTTGGCAAGAACAGGACAGCGGGGCCTCGGGGGCTAGGCTGGAGCTCGGGAGCTCACGGGGGTGGGGCAAGTTCGGTGGGTCCTGCAGTCCCGACCTGGGCGCAGCACAGCACCCTGGCGCTGTGCGCCCCTCCTCCGCCAGCACCTCCACCTCCTCCCAGACTCTCCGCCACATCCTCCCTGAGCTCACTTCCCGCCTTGGCAATTAGCAAAGCCCTTTCTCCAGGCCGCTCCTGCCCGCCCCCGCTCCCCTCCCTCCTGAATCCTCCACCTGCTCACTTCCCCCTTTGGAAATTAGCAAAGCCCCTTCTCTGTGCCGCCCCCGGCCCCCTCCCTCCTGAGGCCCGGGACCTGGCTGGGGTGCGGGGCAAAGCCCAAGCGGGCTGGGAACATTGTCAGCGCTGGCGCTGGGCAGCCTCCTAGCCTGGCTCCCTGAGTGGGTGTCCGCGCCCAACCTGGCTGCGAAAAGATCAGCAGTCCTAAACGCCGGCTGCACTCTTGAGTCAGTTTGCTGGCTTCCAGATTGCGCCCAAAGCCAGGAACCAGCTTCTCCAGCACAGGCCTGGGCTGAGATGCCTGCCCGGGATCTGTCTGAGCAGTCTCCTCTTCTCCAGGCAGGGATGGCACTTTGACCTGGATCTTTGGGTTTTTTGATTGTTTTTTTGGTCATTGGTTATTACATGACCTCCAGGGTAGGTGCTCCACAAAGGGAGTGAAAACAGGACGCCTGATATATAGGCATAAGGCCATTCTAGAAAAATAGCTTGGGGTTCTCTAGGAAACGTGGCATTGGTCCTTGCACTATGGTTTAATAGAAAAGGGATTATGCACCAAGTTACTTAAATGAGCATAGGTTGAAATCGTTTACTGAG
>NW_026750982.1:0-1580 GCF_022355385.1 Mustela nigripes
ATGGGCGGGGCCTCATGGGACACACTGGTTTCAACTACACTGAACCTTGGACAACATGCCAACCACAAGGTTTCTTGCCCTGGGGAAAGAGTTCTGATTTCTGCATCATTTTCAAACCCGGGCCGTGATTGGAGATAAGGTCTAGGTTCTGAAGCCTGAAAACCGAGGTTGAGAAGAGATGACGATCTAAGGCCATGGCGGGTCTGATGTGCTCAGTGTGCGGCCAGCTGTCTGGGTGGGGCCAGGATGTCCAGGCTCAGGCTGTGTCAGAACGGGCATTAGTGCCCAGCTCAGCCTATATATTTGGGGTAGAGCCGAATGGCGTGCAAGTTGATCCTCATTTGTGGTTTCTTGGTAGCCCCAGAGGGCAATGTTTTTCTTCTGGAGGGCAGGCAGAGTGCTGCATTGTAGTTCTGGGTTGCCAAACTGGAGGCTTGTGGGCCAGTAGTCTGAGGACGGAGGTCTGAGAACCCAAGCTAGGCCTAGGTTTCTGGGTGAGGATATGGCAGGCACAATCTACAGACCTGAATCGAGATCTCGTGCATCTGCAGTCAGGGAGAGGATCAGACGATTGCTCAGGTTGGACATTCTGTCCCTGATGGCCCCTTCTTGAAGGGGGGGTGGATCACGAGGCCATGGGGATTTTCCCACGATCGGAGTTGTGAGAAGCTCCCAACTGCAAAATTCTTCTGCAGGACAATTGACACCTGTTGGTTGGATCTATGACAATGATTCCAAGCAGGGCTCTAAGGATGGATGGCTGGGTAGCCCACCTCGCATTCCAATTGTCTCCTAGCAACAAGACAGGTTAGATCTGCTGGATCTGGGGGAGCAACCGAGGAGGCTGAGTTGAAATGGACTCTCCCGTGGATGTTTCCTAATATGATTTTGTGTCTAAGGTGACCTTGGAATGAAGCGCTGGTTCTGGGGCCTGAAGGGTTTTCATAAAGAGAGGCTTTCACACAGCTCCATCGTGCAGGTTTCCCATGTGTAGATGAGATTTTTTTGATGGGTGAGTCAAGAAACAGCCATATGCTGTTATTGAAATCCGGGAGTCTGAGGAGAGATGCCTGGAAACCAAAGCAATGGATCCGATAGGTGCCTAGGGGCCTGTTGTTCATTGCTTTTTACCTCAGGGGACATCAGTCTACGGGTCTGAGTGCAGGTAGGTGCTCTGATGGGCCTGATTGCCCCTGTTTGTCCTGGGAAGCCACAAATATTGGGATGGCCTCAGGGACTTTGGAGGTTTATCCTCTTAGTAGGGTTGTGGCCATTGGAATGGGCCAATACAATTCCATTAGAGAGGGCAAGCACAGTCGTCAGGTTTGGCTCCAGGGTCCTGAGCCTGTAGGGTATTTAGGCCAGGGCTTTTGGACAGTTTTCTGAAAACACAAACTCGGCTTATGTTTCAGGTCATAGGTATGGCAGGACTGATCTACGGACCATGAGGAGATCTCTTCGGGATATGAAAAAAGGGCGAGTGTGAGGCTCTTACTCAAGTTTTTGTCTCTGGATATCGTGTCACTCATGCTCGTGAAATTTCCGGGTGACTTCATGGGAAATGGACGAGTCTTACTCTT
>NW_026750983.1:0-1580 GCF_022355385.1 Mustela nigripes
AGGCTGAGATGCAGGGAAGATCTGCTGCTGGGGTTCAAGTCCAAGGTTGTCAGGAGGAGACACAAGGATGAGACAATACCCCAGTTCCAGTCTGATGGCCGTGTGCTGTCGAATTCTCCCTTGCTCAGGGGAGGTCAGTCTTTGCTCTCATTCAGGTTTCAACTGATGGGGTGAGGCCCACTCGCAATGTGGAGGGCAGTCTGCTCTACTCAAAGTTCATCCATTTAAGTGTATCTCATCCCAAATCTCCTCCTAGAAAACTCTGGAATAATACTTGACCACAAGTCTTGGCACTAGGGCCCAGCCACTTTGACACATGAGATGAATGATGACAACACATGAACATGAATCCAAAGACACTTCGATGGGCAGGTAAACGTCAGAGAGAGTAGACGTCAGAGCAAGGATTGTTTCCCGGGTGGAAGAGTGGTGCAGAATGACGGAAGGCCAACTCCGCAAGAAGTGAGGAGAACCCCAGGTGTGTGAGCTCCTAACCGCAGAGCACTGGACCCATGACACAGGAACTGACAGAACTGAAAGGAGAAGCATGTGAGTCCACTGTCAGAGTCAGAGAGCCGAGCACCTGCTCTCCGCATGGACAATCAGCAAGAAGACAGCCAGCGAACAGGACCCTGAGCCCACGCGACCTCACTGACATTTAGAGAACGTTCAACCCCAGCAGCAGACCTCACATTCCTTTCAAGTGCACTCAGGAGCCTCCCCAGACAATGTCCTGTCCTGCGTCATAACACTAACCTGAAGGCGTTTAAGGATTTGAAATAACATATTTCTTTGATCACAATAGAATTAGAATTGAATTTAATATCCCAAACTACAGAAAAATTTCCACTTAGAAATTAAGAAAGATTTCTGTATAACCCATAGGTCAAAGAGGAAGTCTTGAGAAAAATTTTTAAATATTTGAAGTGAATGGAAATGAAAAATACAAGATATCAAAGTGTGTGACAAGAAGCTAACCCAGTGCCTATAGGGAAATAGATATTATGAGAGGCAGATATTACAGAAGAAGAAATGCTCAAATTAATAGTTAAAGCATTTACCTTTTATATCTAGAAATACAAGAGCAAAATAAACCCAGAGTAATTTGAAAAAAGAAAATAAGAAAGACAAGAGCAGAGAAAATAAAACTGATGAATCTAATAAAACGTATTTACAAAAAACCCTACACTTAATAGCATCCTTAGTGGTGGAAAACTAGCTTTTCCCTGAATACTGGGAAGGAAGCACGGCTGACTGTTCTCAGCACCGTTATGCAGTATCCCCTGGAAGTCTGACCAGTGTGATAAGACAAGAAAAGGAAATAAAATAACATACAGATTGGAAAGGGAAAGAGAAAACTAGTGTTTATTATGGACACTGTTTATATGTGTGTCTGACAGAAAATCCCAGAGTTTCTACAGAAAATTCCCAAGACCAGTAGGTGAGCTCACGACGACTGCAGGCTCCAAGGTCACAGGGAGGGCAGGGACTGTCATGACACTCGTCGGGATTTGAACACAGATTTAGAGGTCGGTGCTCCGGGTCCCGGGAGCGCACTCAGGCTCCCGAGTGGTCTGCAG
>NW_026750984.1:0-869 GCF_022355385.1 Mustela nigripes
TATCACCTTACACCAGTTAGAATGACTAAAATTAGCAAGACAGGAAACAACATGTGTTGGAGAGGATGTGGAGAAAGGGGAACTCTCTTCTACTGTTGGTGGGAATGCAAGTTGGTGCAGCCTCTCTGGAGAACAGTGTTGGAGAATCCTCAAGAAATTAAAAACAGAACTTCCCTATGACCCTGCAATTGCACTCCTGGGTATTTACCCGAAAGATACAGTTGGAGTGAAAAGAAGGGCCATCTGTACCCCAATGTATATAGTAGCAATGGCCATGGTCGCCAAACTGTGGAAAGAACCAAGATGCCCTTCAATGGACGAATGGATTAGGAATATGTGGTCCATATACACTATGGAGTATTATGCCTCCATCAGAAAGGATGAATACCCAACTTTTGGAGCAACATGGACGGGACTGGAAGAGATTATGCTAAATGAAATGAGTCAAGCAGAGAGTCAATGATCATATGATTTCACTTATTTGTGGAGCATAACAAATAGTATGGAAGGCGTGGGGAGTTAGAGAGGAGAAGGGAGTTGGGGTAAATTGGAAAGGTAAGTGAACTATGAGAGAGTATGGACTCTGAAAAACAACCTGAGGGGTTTGAAGTTGCGGGGGTGTGGGAGGTTGGGGTACCAGGTAGTGGGTATTATAGAGGGCACAGATTGCATGGAGCACTGGGTGTGGTGAAAAAATAATGAATACTGTTATGCTGAAAATAAATTAATTAATAAAAAAAAAGAAAAAAAAAAAAAGCTTGTTGCCTTCCCGTTGAGATCAGGAACATGAGAAGTATGCCTACTCCCTCCACACTTGTTCAACTAAGTATTAGAAGTCCTAGCAACAGCAATCAGACAACAAAGAGAAA
>NW_026750984.1:969-1580 GCF_022355385.1 Mustela nigripes
TTTTTAATTTCTTGAGGATTCTCCAACACTGTTCTCCAGAGAGGCTGCACCAACTTGCATTCCCACCAACAGTAGAAGAGAGTTCCCCTTTCTCCACATCCTCTCCAACACATGTTGTTTCCTGTCTTGCTAATTTTGGTCATTCTAACTGGTGTAAGGTGATATCTCAATGTGGTTTTAATTTGAATCTCCCTGATGGCTAGTGATGATGAACATTTATCCTTTTTGGTGCGTTTTTTGCCTGGTTTCAGGATGAGCATAATGCTAGCTTCATAAAAAGTATATGTAAGTTTTCCTTCTGCTTCAATTTTTGGAAAGAGCTTCACTAGAAGAGGTGTTACTTCTTCTCTGAAGGTTTGGTAGAATTGCCCAGAAAATTCGTCAGATCCTGGGCTCTTTTTGTTGGGGTGGGAGATTTTTTTTTCCTTTTTAATTTTTTTATTTTTTATAAACATATATTTTTATCCCTGAGGGTACAGGTATGTGAATCAACAGGTTTACACACTTCACAGAACTCCCCATAGCACATAACCTCCCCAATGTCCATAACCCAAGCCCCCTTCACCCAATCCCCCTCCCCCCAGCAACCCTCAGTTTGTTTCATGAGATTA
>NW_026750985.1:0-1580 GCF_022355385.1 Mustela nigripes
AAATTGCTGATACCGTATAGTAAAAGCTATTATATGATCTTTTACAAACCATTTCCTATCTTTGCAATCTCATGTGCCAAGACAGACACGGATTATTTAAAACCCTGAAGAGAGTGCTATTGCATTTAAATTGCCTGTAACCTTTGTGTAATAGATTTATGATTGATGATAGATTTAGTTAAAATACAACTGTTTTAAATATTTATTCTCAGTAAACGATTTCAACCTATGCTCATTTAAGTAAGTTGGTGCATAATCCCATTTCTATTAAAACATAGTGCAAGGACCAATGCCGCGCTTCCAAGAGAACCCCAAGCTCTTTTTCTAGAATGGCCATATGCGTATGTATCAGGCGTCCTCTTTTCACTCCCTTTGTGGAGCACCTACCATGGAGGTCATGTAATAACCAATAACCAACCAACAAACAAAAAACCCAAACATCCAGGTCGAAGTGATTTGCGCGTGCCATCATGCAATGGCGGACCCTGCCTGGAGACTAGGAGACTGCTCAAACAGATAGCGGGCAGGCATCTCAGCCCAGGCCTGTCCTGGGGAAGCTGGTTCCCGGCTTTGGGCACAATCAGGAAGCCAGCGAAGTGACCCGAGAGTGCAGCCGGGGTTAGGGCTGATGATCTTTTCACAGCCAGGCAGCACGAGGACACCCGCTTGGGGAGCCAGGCTAGGAGGCTGCCCAGCGCTGGCGCTGGCCACGCTCGCAGGCCCCCCGGGCTTCGCCTGCGCCCGTGCCCCGGGCCCGCGCCTCTGGACGGCTGGGAGGGGGGCGGGGGCGGGGGCGGGGGCGGCCGGGAGAAGGGGCTTTGCTAATTGCGGAAGCGGGAAGTGAGCTCGCAGAGGACGTGGCAGAGAGTCTGAGAGGAGGTGGAAGGGCTGGCCTAGGAGGGGCCCGCAGCACCACGGTGCTGTGCTGCGGCCCAGTCGGGACTCAGGACCCGCTGCCTCACCGCCCCTGCACTCCCGCGCTCCAGCCCAGGCCCTGAAGCCGCCCTGTCCGGCTCCGGTGGCCCGCTGTCCCGCCCCGCCCCATGGTTTCTCCGGACGACCCTCTGCGAGCAGGTAAAGTGACACCGCGCCGCGCCCTCATCTGGAGCAGAAAGCGCGGGCTGTGAGCTCGCGGGGGGGTGTCGGGACACAGCCTCCCGCGACCCCGTGGCAGCAGGACCACCCCGGACGACACGCCGCACCCGAGACCCCACGGGGTCGGTCTGGGGACGGAGCCATGCGAGGTGCCCCCCGCCAGTGAGCGCAATAGCCCCCATCGTTTGGCACCCCCACGTGCGGGTGCCGAGGACCCCCTTCCCTCATCCCGTGGCGTGGCCCTGCCACTTTTGTTCTGGACTTGGGATCCCAGGTGGAAACTAGTCCCTCAGACCTCCCTGGCAGCAAGGAGCAAAGGGAGGGATTCTCGGTTTTTCCACCCTGGCTCTTCCTCTCTCCCCATTCACATGCCTTCTGGCGTCCCTTTCCTCACCTCATTGTCACTTTTATTAAATGGTTTTGTTCTGCATGTTGACCCGCAGAGCGATTTCATGAAGGAATATACAGGAAACTGAGTTGGAGCC
>NW_026750986.1:0-1580 GCF_022355385.1 Mustela nigripes
TTTTTTTTTAAATGTAATTGCTTATAGGTGTGTTTGATCATGCTCAAGTGGCCTTTCTGTGGAAATAGTGGCCAAGCTACACCTAGAAGTCACTGAAGAAAGTTCTAAGAACTCCTGGTTAGTATGAGGCTAGAGAGAGAAAGAGAGAAAAGAAATCTGCCTCTCTGCATTTTGCAAGTCCCTGGGCAAAATCTGTTGGCTGTGCACTCCTCACACGTAGATTCCAGGCAGGGAGACCCTCCTGAGCCTCATCTCCCTGAGTTCCTCCTCCAGGAGCAATCCCTAGTTTGAGACCAGGGTTAGGGAAAGAAGAGCAGCAAAGCAGGGTCCAGAAGGAAGGACTGCCACAGACCATGGAGCACCAGGGGGACAGGCTGATACCTTCTCACTGTTGGGGTACAAATGGGCTCAGCTCAGCAGGTACAGGGGTGCCCTTGGCCCCTCTGGTGGGCTTTGCAGTGCCCCAAACTCAGGAAGAAAAAAAGCTGGCTCAGGTGACTTATTTTTGACTGGGAAGCAGCTGACAGCAATGGAAATAAACAAGTAGGGAATGATGTTGGAAAGTTGGAGGGTTTGTCCTTTATATCTCAGCTTTCTCTCCTATCTTCCCTTGCTCTGTGGTGTGTTCTCAAAGAAGTTTTTAGCATGATATTCCTGTTCACTGATTAACTCCTGAGCTGTGTCTTTTCTGCTGTTCAGCTCATCTGGTGAATTCTTTTACTGTGAAAAGTATCTTGCCCTTGCAAGGGCAAGGGGAAGAACTGAGAAATCCCAGAGATTTCAGCTTGCCACCCAGAAGGAAACCAGGCTATTTGGAATGCTGGAAAGGATTCAGAGTAGGGGAAATCGTCTTGGACATCTGAGACCACCCCCACATTCAGCGGTCCCCTGGACACAAACCCAGACCTTGATACTGATCCTGAACCATGCTCTCAACTCAGTCCCCTGTGATCCTCGCCACAGTGTTTTTAGATCAGTGCAGCCATGCCCATAGGCACAAACTATTAAGCCTAGATTCTGTCCTGAGAGGTCTGTCCCCGACGGCCTGGCTCCAAAGCCTCAGAGATTGGGGACAGTGTGGAACACCATAGGACTCACCCTGCCACCCTGAAAGGAACCATGCCATTTGGAACTCCAGAAAGGATTCAGAGGAACCAAAATCTGCATTCCTACCTCTGGACAGCCCCATATTCAGCAGGCCCCTGGATGCAAACCTGGAGCTTGACACTCACCCTGAACAAAACCCTCGACTGCCCCCTCCCCCAGAAAGATGGACAGAGTGCTGGCAGATCGGGCCTGCCATGTGGTGGGCCCTAACCATAACCTTTGGTTTGGTTCTCAGGATTCTGACCCCAAAGGCCTTGCAGTAGGTGCCCTACAATTTGGGGACACCTGGGCAATCCCAGAGGACTCAGCCTGCCGCCCAGAAGGAAACTGTGCCATTTGGAACTCCGGAAAGGATTCAGAGGGGCAAAAATCTGCATGCCCAGCTGAGGACACACCCACACAGAGCTGACTCCTGGACACAAAGCGAGAGCCAGACACTCACCCTCACCTACACTGTCAACTCAGCCACCCAG
>NW_026750987.1:0-1580 GCF_022355385.1 Mustela nigripes
CTTTGGACGGGGCTAAACCCCCAGAGAGTAAGACTCGTCCATTTCCCATGAAGACACCCGGAAATTTCACGACCATGAGTGACATGATATCCAGAGACAAAAACTTGATTAAGAGCCTCACACTCGCCCTTTTTTCATATCCCGAAGAGTTCTGCTCATGGTCTATAGATCCGTCCTGCCATACCTATTAACCGAAACATAAGCCGAGTTTGTGTTTTCAGACAACTGTCCAAACAGCCCTGGCCTACACCCCCTCAGGCTCAGTCCCCTGGAGCCCTACCTGACGACTGTGCTTGCCCTCTCCAAGGGAATTGTATGTGCCCATTCCAATGGCCACAACCCTACTAATAATATAAACCTCCAAAGTCCCTGAGGACATCCCAATATTTGTGGCTTCCCAGGACAAACAGGGGCAATCTGGGCCCATCTGAGCACCTACCTGCACTCAGACCCGTAGACTGATGTCCCCAGAAGTAAAAAAGAACGAACAGGCCCCTAGGAACCTATCGCATCCATTGCTTTGTTTTCCCAGGCATCTCTCCTCAGAGGCCTGGATTTCAATATCAGCATATGGCTGTTTCTTGACTCACCCATCAGAACGAATCTCATTTACACATGGGAAACTTTCACGATGGAGCAGTGTGAAAGCCTCTCTTTAGGAGAACCCTTCATGGCCCCAGTGCCACCGCTTCATTCCAAGGTCTCCATAGACTCAACATCATATTAGGACACATCCACGGGAGAGTCCATTTGAACTCAGCCTCCTCGGTTGCTCCCCCAGATCCAGCAGATCTAACCTGTCTTGTTGCTTGGAGACAATTGGAATGCGAGGTGGGCTACCCAGCCATCCATCCTTAGAACCCTGCTCGGATTCGTTGTCCTGGAGCCAAGCGACAGGTCTCAATTGTCCTGCAGAAGAATCTTTGCAGTTGGGAGCTTCTCACAACTCCCATCGTGGGAAAACACCCATGGCCTCGTGATCCACCCCCCCTTCTAGAAGGGGCCATCAGGGACAGAATGTCCAACCTGAGCGATCGTCGGATCCTCGCCCTGACTTCAGATTCGGGACTGTAGATTGTGCCTGCCACATCCTCACCCAGAAACTAGGCCTAGCTTGGGTTCTTAGACTTCTGTCCTCAGACTACTGACCCAAGCCCTCCAGTTTGGCAATCCAGACTACAATGCCGCACTCTGCCTGCCCTCCAGAAGAAAAACATTGCCCTCTGTATCTAATCAGAAACCCCAAATGAGGATCAACCTGCACGCCATTCGGCTGGACCCCAAATATATAGGCTGACCTGGGCACTAATGCCCTTTCTGACACTGCCTGAGCCTGGACCTCCAGGCCCCACCCAGACAGCGGGCCGCACACTGAGCACATCAGACCCGCCATGGCCTTAGGTCATCATCTCTTCTTAACCTCGGTTTTCAGGCTTCAGAACCTAGACCTTATCTCCAATCACGGCCCGGGTTTGAAAATGATGCAGAAATCAGAACTCTTTTTCCATGGCAAGGAACCTTGTGGTTGGCATTTTGTCCAAGGTTCTGTGTAGTTGAAACCAGTGTGGCCCATGAGGCCC
>NW_026750988.1:0-1580 GCF_022355385.1 Mustela nigripes
TCATCATCTCTTCCCTACCACAGTTTTCAGGCTTTAGAACCTAGACCTTATCTCCAATCACTGCCCACGGGTCTCTGTGATGCAGAAATCAGAACTCTTCCTTACTCATGGAAAGAAACCTTGTGGTTGGCATGTTTTCCAATGTTAAGCGTAGGAGAAACCAGCATTCACCATGAGGCCCCGCCCATTCTTGAGTGCGATGAGGATATAAACTCGCATTGTGACCCTCAGCGTGAGTCCTGTCCTCTACTATGTCCTCTCAGTGGCTGGACCATTAGATGTCATAAAGGGCTTGACATGTCCCTAGGCCCCAATTTTTAACCAGATTTCTGGTTGTCCAGTCGCCCCTCTCCAGTGCTCTACTCTGGAATCTCTCATTTGGTGGGACACCTGAAGTGGAAAAACAAAACAAATCAACAAAAACTGAGCATGGACTTGTACCATCCCACAGAAGGAACCCAAACTCTATGGACGGGGCCAAACCCCCAGAGAGTAAGACTCGTCCATTTCCAATGAAGTCACCCGGAAATTTCACGACCATTGGTGACACGATATCCAGAGACAAAAACTTGGGCAAGAGCCTCACACTCGCCCTTTTTCATATCCTGAAGAGTTCTCTTCATGGTCTGTAGATCAGTCTGCCATACCTATGACCTGAAACATAAGCCGAGTTTGTGTTTTCAGACATCTGTCCAAACAGCCCTGGCCTACACACCCTACAGGCTCAGGCCCCTGGACCAAACATGAAGACTGGGCTTGCCCTCTCCAAGGGAATTGTATTTGCGCCTTCCAATGGCCACAACCCTACTAATAGGATAAACCTCCAAAGTCCCTGAGGCCATCCCAATATTTGTGGCTTCCCAGGACAAACAGGGGCAATCTGGGCCCATCTGAGCACCTACCGGCACTCAGACCCGTAGACTGATGTCCCCAGAGGTAAAAAGAAACGAACAGGCCAATAGTCACCTATCGGATCTATTGCTTTGGTTTCCAGGCATCTCTCCTTAGAGATCCTTAGAACCCTTAGAACCCTGCTCTTGCGTCGTTCCTTATGGGACATCCTTGAGCCATCCAACAGGTGTCGACTGTCCCACAGATGTCCTTCTTCATGGACCACCTCACAACTCATATCATGGAAAGCTTCCAAGCTCACATGATGACCCCAATCTTCATGAATTCACATCATGTAAAGAAACTCCAACCTGAGCCAACGCCTGTCTTCGCCTTGACTTCAGATGCACGAGATCTTCATTAAGCTCTTCAGAGTGCTCCAAAAGCTAAGCATAGCTAGTGTTCTCAGACTTCTGTCCTCACTCTCCTGGACCACACGCCCTCCAATTTGGGATTTCCGATGACACAGTGCTGCACTCTTCGTGCCCTCTAGAAGAAAAACGTTGCCCTATGGGTCTACCCAGAAACCTCAAATGAGGATAAACATGCATGCCACTCAACTGTACACCAATTATATAGTCTAGCCTGTGCACTAATGCCCTGTCTGACACAACCTGAGGCCTGAATTCCCAACCGACACCCAGACAGCTTGCCGTACACTGAGAACATCTGAACCGCCATGGCCTAGG
>NW_026750989.1:0-1579 GCF_022355385.1 Mustela nigripes
GGGACATGTCAAGCCATTATGACATCTAATGGTCCAGCCACTGAGAGGACGTACTAGAGGACAGGACTCACGCTGAGGGTCACAATGCGTGTTTATGCCCTCGTCGCACTCTAGAATGGGCGGGGCGTCAGGGTGAATGCTGGTTTCTCCTACACTGAACGTTGGACAACATGCCAACCACAAGGTTTCTTGCCATGGGTAAGGAAGAGTTCTGATTTCTGCATCACAGTCACCCCTGGGCAGTGGTTGGAGATAAGGTCTAGGTTCTTAAGCCTGAAAATGAGGTAGGGAAGAGATGATGACCTAAGGCCATGGCGGGTCTTATGTGCTCAGTGTGCCGTCAGCTGTCTGGGTGTTGGTCACGAGGTCCGGGCTCAGGTTGTCATACAGTGCATAGTGCCCAGGTTAGACTATATATTTTGGGTGCATTCTAATGCCGTGTAGGTTCTTATCTGAAGAACTCTTCAGGATATGAAGAATGAGCGACTGTGAGGCGCATGCTCAGGCTTTTGTCTCTGGATTATGTACCAGCGATGGCCGTGGAATGTTGGGGAGGCGTCATGGGACATGGACGAATCTTGCTCTCTGTGGATTTGGCCCGATCCCAATTGCTTTTCGTCAATCTGTGGGATGGGAGGACTCCTTTTAGGTTTGTTACCTCAGGTGTCCCACCAAAAAAGGAATTCCAAAGCAGAGCCCTGGGGAAGACTGAAGGGACACCCGAAATATGGTTAAAATTTGGGGCCTAGGGGCATGGCATGCCCAATGAGTGTTTATGCCCTCGTCGCACTCAAGAATGGGCAGGACCTCAGGGTGAATGCTGGTTTCTCCTTCAATGAACGATTGACAACATGCCAACCACAATGTTTCTTGCCATGGGTAAGAATAGGTTCTGATATCTGCATCACAGTCACCCCTGGGCAGGGATTGGAAATAAGGTCTAGGTTCTAAAGCCTGAAATCTGAGGTAGGGAAGAGATGATGACCTAAGGCCTTGTCGGGTCTCATTAGCTCAGTGTGCGGTCAGCTGTCTGGGAGTTGGTCACGAGGTCCGGACTCCGGTTGTCAGACAGTGCCTTAGTGTCCAGGTTAGAGTATATATTTTGGGTGCATTCGAGTGACTTGTAGGTTCTTATCTGAAGAACTCTTTAGGATATGAAGAATGAGCGAGTCTGAGGCGCGTGCTCAGGCTTTTGTCTCTGGATTTTGTATCAGCAATGGCCGTGGAATGTTGGGGTGGCATAATGGGCCATGGACGAATCTTGCTCTCTGTGGATTTGGCCCGATCCCAATTGTTTTTCGTCAATCTGTGCGATGGTAGGACTCCTTTCAGTTTTCTTGCCTCATGAGTCCCACCAAAAGAGGAATTCCAAAGCAGAGCCCTGGGGAAGAGTGAAGGGACAACCCGAACTACGGTTAAAAATTGGGGCCTAGGGGCATGGCAAGCCCAATATGCTGTCTCTCCACCCAGCCACTGAGAGGCCTTACCTGAGGACTGGGCTCAGTCTGAGGGTCACAATGTGTGTTTGTGACCAATGTGGCCCGCCCATGCTTGCGGGCCACATTGGTCACAAACACAC
>NW_026750990.1:0-1579 GCF_022355385.1 Mustela nigripes
ATTGTTCATGTGGAGAGTTTCCTTGTCAATCAGATTTATTGCTATCTCAGCCAGAAAAATCTAATTTCCTGAAAAAATTGTTTCCATGATTCTACTTTGATTTTTGAATCAGAGACAGATCTTAATTCTGAATGCTAAGGTAATGCATTCATGGAAAAGATCTCTAAGAAATTTTTTAGGCATTAACACGATAATCAGCAAATGTCTTTGAGAGATTATTCCAAGCACTGGAAACAACATACGACTGGATTTTTTTAAGAGTCCATGAAAGGATAGGTTGACTTCCAGAAAATGTAACGCTATGGAAAATGTTAAAATCCTTCTTCCCAGAAATGTCTGGAGTGACCAAAGACATAAGATGAGCATGAGATAAAATGTCCTCCCAAATGCTGCACATCTTACAGACTAAAGGAAAATGCCATGAACTAACTAACAAGCATCCTTACTTTGAATACAAAATGGTGCCAACTAGAAGCAGACCTTCTTCTGCATTATAAAGGCATCCCTATACTTCACACCTGTCCATGAAGACTAAAAGGATATCCCCATAAGTAATAATATTTGGGTGTTCTGCATTTATACTAACATATAGGACCTCCTAGTATAAGTTGATACAGTAATTTAAATAATTTATGTTTAAATTTAATAATATACCTCATTAAGAAACATGTTTGTGGGCACCTAGGTGGCTCATTCATTAAGCATCCGCCTATGGCTCAGGTCATGAATTCAGGGTCCTGGGATGGAGCCCCTCTTCAGACTCCCTGCTCTTTGGGAAGTCTGCTTCTCCCTCTTCCACTCTGCCTGCTTGTGTTCCTGCTCTTGATGTCTCTCTCAGTCAAATAAATAAATAAATAAAATCTTAAAAAAAATGGAAGAAACACATTTGTACTTTGTAGGACTAGAAAGTAAATATACAGGAGAGACTGCATGGCTCAGTTAGTTAAGCATCTGCCTTTAGCTCAGGTCATGATCTCAGGGTCCTAGGATCTAGCCCCATGTCGGGCTCCCTGCTCAAACAGGAGCCTGCTTCTCCCTCTCCCTCATCCCAATCCCCACAACTCATGTGCTCTCTTTCTCTCTCTCAAATAAATAAATGGAATCTTTTTTTTTTTAAGTAAATGTACAAATTTGCACTATTTGCCTGATGGGAGTTATTGATAGGAACAATGAGAATAGAAATAGTAGCAGACTTAGAGGATGATTGTGGAGCTTACCAGAGCAAGAAGAAAAGAAAAAAAGTGAAGAATGGAAGAGCCAGGGAGGGAAGAGAGAAGGAGAGTAAAAAGGTATTACATAAGCATAGGGTAAAATCGTTGTGTGATGATCACATGTGGCTGAGCAAATTAAAGAGTAGTAATAATAAAAGGCAACATTTGTTGAACACTCACCATATGCCAGGTAGAATGTGAAATTCTGACTCTGTAATATTTAATCATCTTTGAAAAAGAAAAAAAAGTAGGTGAGCTTCCTAACACTACTAGAATTAGACAGCTAGATGGGATATTTTGCAGAATTTTTCTCTAACTTCAAAATTCCAGAGATGGCTTTTAATGTATAGGACATTCTGCTTCAGAAC
>NW_026750991.1:0-1579 GCF_022355385.1 Mustela nigripes
TGTTTTCATGGCTTCTAAGCTGTTTGTTCCAGGCTTCCTCCTGATCCTTTCTCTCTATCTGTTTTTCCTCCAGATCACTAATTCTATCTTCTGTCTCAGTTACCCTAGCTTTGAGAGAATTTAGATTAGATTGGAACTCATTGAGAGCATTGTGAACCTCATCCCTGGTCACTTTCAGTTCTGCCCTAATCAATTACGTTTGGTCATCCATGGATTTCTCCCACCTAGCTATTGCCTGGATCATTGTTAGCCTGAATATTCTTTCCGACAGATTGTCTATGTTGATAGCTGTTAGCTCTGTTGCAGAAGGTTCATCCTCTGTATTTTTCTTCTGTTGGGCATTCCTCCTCCTACTCATTTTGGTGAGAGATGACTGAACAGATGTAGCTGGATGTATTGACCGTGGTGCAGTCAAGGTGCACCCTGGAATGCTTCTGAACAATCATGATTCCCTCCCAAACGAGAGACAAAAGAAAAGAAAAAGAAAAAGAGAGAGAGAGACAGGAAAGAAAGGGAAAATGAAAGAGAAGGTTCAGCCCAGACGGGCCCCAAGGTAAGATTCATGAAGTATAAAAACAAAAACAGACAAACAACAAGAATGATAAAAGTATATGACAAGAGAAAAAAATATATACATGGAAATAAAGGAAGAACCTCGTCAAAAAGAACCCCAAGTGTAAGATTTATATACTATCAGGACAAACACAAAAACACAGAAACACTGATGGAAGAAAAAGATGGGAGAGTGGTTATAAATTCTCATTGTGGGCATGGAAGATTGTTTTGATTCTTCCTGTATGTATCTTGATATCTTTGGTAAAGGACTCAACTTTCCTAAGATAAAGGGGCATTAAAAATTGGTTTACCCATAAGGTTAGTATTGATTGGGGAAAAGGGATTACTTTGAAGTTTAACTCTATATGAATATTAGAAAATAAAAATCAAAAGGAATAAACTAGACTAAACTAAACTAAAATTTAAAAAAAAGAAATTGAAAAACTAGAAATGCAAAAGAAAAACACAGGTGTATGTATCAAAAAGTTCAGGTTAGTAGGTTATTATGGAATTTGATGTACTGGACAGCTCACTGTGATGGTTAATAAGCTAAAAAATTATCTATATAAAAAAAAGAACCAGAATAGTGGTAACGAGTTAAAAATAAAAGTTGTCCTTTGAAGTAGTGGTGGTTGTTCACTTGTAGTCTTCCCCCCCCCCCTTCTTGGTTTGTTTTCTGGGGGAGGAGCCTGCCACATGGCTTTTCAGTAAATGACATTCCCTGAGTTAAGTCCTCCCGACTCCCTCAAGGGGGTGGGCTCTGAGGAAACTGGTTTTTTTCAGGCTTTTGTTCTCTGGCAGTTTTTATGTTTGTTCACTTTTTTTTTTTTCCTCTCACCTTGACGCTTTTGATGGTTTTTGTAGTTTTAGAGGAAAGCAAACTGCACCCTGACCTCCCTCTCAGAGAGAAGCCTCAGTCTGGCTGCAGAGCCGAAATAAGTTCCACCTTGGCGGCTGGCAAAACAGGTTCCCATCACGGTCCCTGGGGATGCAGGATCTCCTGCTTGTACCCCAAACCATGGCA
>NW_026750992.1:0-1579 GCF_022355385.1 Mustela nigripes
CTCTCATTTGGGTGGGGAATCCTGATTGCTCAGAAGCGTTCCAGGGTGCACCTTGACTGCACCACAATCGATACATCCAGCTACATTTGTTCAGTCATATCTCACCAAACTGACTAGGAGGAAGAATGCCCAACAGAAGAAAAATACAGAGGATGGATCTTCTGCAACAGAGCTAATGGCCATCAACATAGACAATATGTCGGAAAGAAAATTCAGGCTAACAATTATCCAGGCAATAGCTAGGTTAGAGAAAGCCATGGATGACCAAACGGAATTGATTAGGGCCGAGCTGAAAGCAACCAGACAGGAAGTTCACAATGTTAGGACAGAGCTGAAAGCTACCAGGGATGAGGTTCACAATGCTCTCAACGAATTCCAATCTAATCTAAATTCTCTCAAAGCTAGGGAAACTGAGACAGAAGACAGAATTAGTGATCTGGGAAAAAAAAAGAATTAGTGATCTGGGGGACAAACAAATAGAGAGAAAGGATAAGGAGGAAGCCTGGAACAAACAGCTTAGAAAACATGAAAACAGAATCAGGGAAATAAATGATGCCATGAAATGTTCCAATGTCAGAATTATTGGAATCCCTGAAGGGGAGGAGAAAGAAAGAAGTCTAGAAGATATAGTGGAACAAGTTCTTCATGAAAATTTTGCCAATCTCGCAAATGGAACCAGTGTTCATGTACTAGAGGCCGAACGGTCTCCACCCAAGATTATAGATTCCAGAAAAACATCAAGACATCTGATAGTCAAATTGAGGAATCATAATTGTAGCTATAATCTCTTGGAAGCCACTAGGACAAAGAGGCACCTTACTTACAGAGGAAAGCCCATCAGAATAACATCAGACCTGTCCACAGAGACCTGGCAAGCCAGAAAGGGCTGGAAAGATATATTCAGGGCACTAAATGAGAAGAACATGCAGCCAAGAATACTTTATCCAGCAAGACGGACATTCAAAATGGAAGGAGAGATAAAGAATTTCCAAGACTGGCAAGGCTTAAAGGACTATGCAACCACCAAGCCAACACTGCAGGAAATCTTAAGGGCGGTTCTATAAAAGAGGAAAAATCCTAGGAATATCATGGAACAGAAATATAGAGACAATCCACAGAAAGAAAGACTTCAAAGCTAACACGATGTCAATAAAAAGGTGATTCAATTCAAGGTGATTATTGAGGTGAATCAATAATCACTCTCAATGTGAATGGCCTAAATGTGCCCATAAAATGGCACACCGTTGCAGATTAGATAAAACGACAGGACCCATTCATATGTTGTCTACAAGAGACCCATTTTGAGCCTAAAGATACAACCAGAGTGAAAGTGAATGGATTGAGAAGCATCTTTCATGCCACTGGGCCTCAAAAGAAGGCCGGGGTAGCGATTCTCATATTAGACAAATTAGATTTTAAACTAAAGACTGTAGTCAGAGATACAGAAGGACACTAAATCATTCTTAAAGGGACTATCGACCAAGATGATCTAACAATTGTAAATATCTATGCCCCCAATATGGGAGCAGCCAATTACATAAGAAAACTGTTAATCAAGATAAAGAGTCATATTGATATG
>NW_026750993.1:0-1579 GCF_022355385.1 Mustela nigripes
TTGGAAGGGGAGGTGAACCATGAGAGACTATGGACACTGAAAAACAGTCTGAGGGGTTTGAAGTGATGGGGAGGTGGGAGGTCGGGGTACCAGGTGGTGGGTATTATAGAGGGCATGGATTGCATGGAGCACTGGATGTGGTGAAAAAATATTGAATGTTGTTATGCTGAAAACAAATAAAAAATAAATATATATATATATTAAATGTTTATAAAAATAATAAATTAAAAAAATTTGTTGCACTCCGACTTAGATTGTCAAAGGCAGTGACAAATATCATACATAATTGAAATATCAATAAATATAACACAAAATGGTTCCCTAAATCACATCTTCCTATATTCTTTTCAAAACCCATACAGTTTTGTTTTGTCATATTTAGATTCTCCTTTTCTTGTCTGTTTCTCTAGGATATGCATGCCGGTTGCTGTGATGTTTTTATTTATTTTTTTAATCTTTTTTTTTTTTTTAAGAAGACACATTATAAAACATTTTATGACTTTCCATCTTTAAGCTAGGAGACAGTCCTCAAGGTACAGAACCATACATTCCTTCTGGAACATTGAAAATTTCCTTGAAAAATGAAGGCAATTGCTTATTGAAACAATTTTCAGAACACAATTCAACAAAAACAGTATTACATTTGCATGAGTTGCACACACTTTCTAGCATCATGCTAGAGTGTATTAATAAAACGCAGGCATCTGTTGATATTCCAGCAGCAAATTTAAAAAGAAAACTCTAAAATCAGAGACTGAAATCAGTCTGAATTAGCTTCGAAGTCCACTCACAACCTATGTGTCTTCCAAATGTTCTTATTTGGTCTATTTCTGGTTTCATTGTCAGGAACCATGTTCCACATCTCTATCTCTTGTATACATGTGTAGTTATATGCAAATTGACTGGTGCTATTCGTGGCATAGATTAAATCTGTAATTCATGGCAGGAGGGTGGGGTGGTCACTGCTGTTCACGGTTCTGAAAAAAATGTCATCATCATTGCAAAACACAACCTTTTCCACAGAGCTTTTGATTTTTTCTGAGTGTTAGTTGACAGATGGGGTATCACTAATTCTCCCTTCAAGAAAAAAATATGCCTGACTGCAGAAAAGTCACAGGTAGATAGTTACATTGAAAGAGATAACATTATGAGGAATTCAAGGTTTGGTCACAGAGTCATGTCACTGCTTTCCTTATGGCACTGGTGAAATGCCTTTATAGCTAATTCCAATAAGATACTTCTCTGAAGATCTGTCATCTATGGAGAGTAAGTGTCAAGTAACTGATGACTTAGGAAGTCAACTCACATTTGATTATATAAGTTCTGCTGTGTCTCAGAAAGTGTTTTTTTCATACTCCTATTTTCCCAATGACACATTATAGAGATCTAGATTGAAGAGAAAATAGATAGTAATTGCAGGTTTAAAAATTTACTATTAACACTTGTTAAACATGGAAAGGAAAGCTAGCATTTTTGTTTTCTATGAAAGATCTAAATTTGCTATCAATTTCTCATTTTTTCTGTGCTTTAAAAGAAGGGAAATTACCAGGTGACTTTTTTTTTTTTTTTTTTTTTTTTT
>NW_026750994.1:0-1579 GCF_022355385.1 Mustela nigripes
GGGGGGGGGGGAAGCAGGTTTCCCGCTGATTAGAGAGCCCGATGTGGGGCTCCATCCCAGGAACCTGAAATCATGACCTGAGCCGAAGGCAGAGGCCTAAACCACTGAGCCACCCAGGAGCCCCCATATCTGTTAATTTTTAATCAACGAGGATTTGCTGCATCAAATAGTTCCTTCTTCTTCAAATATAAATATATAAATATATTGATCAAGTCACTCGCATGTCTTAGGAGAATGTCATACCTTTAGTAGCAAACTTGAAATCTTGGCCATTGGTTTTGATTTTTGTTTTGGTTTGATTTGGTTCGGTTTTTGTAATTTAAAAAATCCCTCCAGCCCTTGGCTCTGTGTGACCTGAGTGCTTTCCGCTGTTTCTGCAACAAAACTGTCCCAGCAGCGAAAACTCTCATTCTTTACAGTGGCGCCCCCTTCTGAACACTTTGTTAATAAAAAGCTTTTTTTTTTTTTTTTTGGCTATGATAAATGTGGAACAACAATGAGGTATTTCAAAGAGGTGAACCACAGATAAATTTCTCTAAGGGTGGGGTGAGGGTTACTCAAAAAGGAACTTGACAAGGCTTTGAAAGATATCGACAATCATTATAACATAACGTGACTGATTGTTACCCTGCTCTGAACTGGGCAAACACTTGTTGGCTTCCAAGAAAGACTAACATAGTTGAGGTGGTTTCTAGCCTTCTAGCACAGGGTCTCATGAGGCAGGGATTCTAGCCACTGGCTGTGTAAGGCATGAGGCCTGCTGGTGATTCTATTTTTTTCTCTGCAGAATGGGTCTTTCTACATTCCAGGTCCTTTCTATCCCAATAAATAATGCGGTGATTCTCTCAGTGAGTTGTACTTTTGGTTTAAACAGCCAACTGTCTCTTAAAAAGGACTTTTGTTTTAATTACTTAAAAAAAAAAAGTCCTTTGAAAAAAATCTTTGTTTTTAATTTTTATTTTTTAATCCCATATGTTTACTCTGATCCTGGAACTTTGTCATTTTGACCTTCTCTGCTGATTAAAATATTCTTCATCCAATCCCAAAACAAAGTGTGGTCCAGCTCCACCTCATGGAATACCACCTGCTCTCCCTTTGATAGTGTGCTGTTGCTTTAATAAACCTGCCTTCTGCTTTCACTTTGGGCATTGATCTCTAATTCTCACGTGCCAACAATAAAAATAATGATGGTTTACCGTTACAATTCATAGCAAATGAGGTACAGGGAAATTGAATGAAAGGAAATAACAAAGTAGGTTAATAAGTCAATCTTCTTTGTAAAAATATTAACCTGAAAGTGCGTTTCTGCCACCTCTCTCCTGTTTTATATGATAAAGAATGACCACGATACATGAATTATAGTTTGGGGTTTTGAAAAGCATAATAGTTTTATACCAACACTTGGGGTTTTATTTATTTATTTATTGCTGACAAGATAGCTGGATTTGATATGCGGTTCCTCACAACCAACCTCAGAAGTAATTCCATCTTCATGAGATGTCAGAAAGAAGCACAAACCAAACCTCAAAATAGATTCAAAGAGAAAATTCTCAAAAAAATTTCCCTTCCTGGGGCACCC
>NW_026750995.1:0-1579 GCF_022355385.1 Mustela nigripes
TCCCTTTCTCCGCATCCTCACCAACATCTGTCATTTCCTGTCTTGTTCATTTTAGCCATTCTGAATGGTGTGAGGTGGTATCTCATTGTGATTTTGATTTGTATTTCGCTGGTGTTGAGTGATGTGGAACAGTTTTTCATGAGTCTGTTGGCCATCTGGATGTCTTCTTTGCAGAAATGTCTGTTCATGTCCTCTGCCCATTTTTTGATTGGATTATTTATTCTCTGGGTGTTGAGTTTGATAAGTTCTTTATAGTTTTTGGATACTAGTCCTTTATCTGCTATGTCCTTTGTGAATATCTTCTCCCATACTGATCATTGTCTTGTGGTTTTGCTGACTCTTTCCTTTGCTGTGCAAAAGCTTTTGATCTTGGTGAACTCCCAATTGTTCATTTTTGCCCTTGCTTCCCTTGCCTTTGGCGATGTTTCTAGGAAGAAGTTGCTGTGGCTGAGGTCGAAGAGGTTGCTGCCTGTGTTCTCCTCAAGGATTTTGATGGAGTCCTGTCTCACATTGAGGTCTTTCATCCACTCTGAGTCTATTTTCGTGTGTGGTGTAAGGAAGTGGTCCAGTTTCATTTTTCTGCATGTGGCTGTCCAATTTTCCCAACACCACTTGTTGAAGAGACTGTCTTTTATCCATTGGACATTCTTTCCTGCTTTGTCAAAGATTAGTTGACCATAGAGTTGAGGGTCTATTTCTGGACTCTCTATTCTGTTCCACTGATCTGTGTGTCTGTTTTTGTGCCAGTACCATCATGTCTTGATGATGATAGCTTTGTAATAGAGCTTGAAGTCTGGAATTGTGCTGCCTCCAACTCTTGCTTTCTTTTTCACCATTCCTCTGGCTATCCTGGGTCTTTCCTGGTTCCGTATAAATTTTAGGATTATTTGTTCCAGTTCTTTGAAAAAGAAAAATGATGGTATTTTGATAGGGATTGCATTAAATGCATAGATTGCTTTAGGTAGCATAGGCATTTTCACAATATTTGTTCTTCCAATCCATGAGCATGGAACGTTTTTCCATTTCTTTGTGTCTTCCTCAGTTTCTTTCATGAATACTTTATAGTTTTCTGAGTACAGATTCTTTGCTTCTTTGGTTAGTCTTATTCCTGCGTATCTTATGGTTTTAGGTACAATTATAAATGGGATTGACTCCTCAATTTCTCTTTCTTCTGTATTGTTGGAATACAGAAATGCAACTGATTTTTGGACATTGATTTTATATGCTGACACTTCACTGAATTCCTGTGTGAGTTCTAGAAGATTTGGAGTGGAGTCTTTTGGGATTTCCAAATAAAGAATCATATCATCTGCAAAGAGTGAGAGTTTGACTTCTTCTTTAATGATTCAGCTGCCTTTTATTTCTTTTTGTTGCCTGAATGCCGAGGATCGGACTTCTAGTTCTATGTTGAATAGCAGTGGTGATAGTGGACATCTCTGCCGTATTCCAGACCTTACTGGAAAAGCTCTCAGTTTATCTCAATTGAGAATGGTATTTGTGATGGGTTTTGCATAGATGGTTTTGACGATGTTGTGGTATGCACCTTCTATCCCTACAAGGTGAAGAGCTTTGATCAAGA
>NW_026750996.1:0-1579 GCF_022355385.1 Mustela nigripes
GACACTCCTAAAAAGAAGTGGTTGAGGACAGTTGAGTCATTTTGCACAGGAAAGTGGCCTTTTATCTCTGCTTTTGCTTCATACTTCTCTTAGCATATATTTGTCCAGACTTTGCGGGGCCCCTACTTCCCTACTAGACGTATGCAGGAATTAACACATGTTGGAGGACTAACTATTGGCCCCTTTATTATGAATGGTGATTTAATTCACAGTAACCAAAGTAGTGCTTTTTCCAAATACACATTCATTAGCTGTCATACGTCACCTGCACCTACCTATCAACTAGCACATTTTACTTCATTATGTCATTTTTTAGTGACAATCAGTGTAGCCTTAATTGTCACAAAAAGCCCTAATTTCAAGGAGGAAACCATGTTTCCATTGTGTTTGAGAACAAGTTTATGTATGTAATATGGTTTCTGTGAGTATAATTAAGTGTAATAGGGGTTAATTTCATGTCCACAACCCCCCTTTCCATATTTGTAGATGGTATATTCCTTTCAACCATTGCTTGCAGAGTAATACCCAGGTTTTCGCTATGGGTAGGGAACTCCGCATTTGTGGCCTCAAACATAATGGCACCTAGAGTTTGAATAGCTCACCCGAAGCCACCCAACATATCGACGTCTTGCTCATGGTTTTCGTAGGTTCATTTTCTAGAGTAGTTGGCAATTTCAGAAACAATAAGGCAGCCCTGAAAAGGGTCTGTGAAGGGTCCATACAAGGGGGGAGATTTTTAGAAAACAAAACAAAACAAAACAAAAAAACAGATTCATTCTGCCTAAACTACTTTCTGTCTCAGGAGCCAAATTCTACCATTCTTCTTTGGAGCTCTGTTTGTCCAAGATTGTAGTGTCATTTTCCAGCTTTCATCAGAGACAGGCAAATACTCACCAATGCCTTAATCCAATATTTACCTGATTTCCCATTTAATTCCATGAATTGCAATAGAGAGATGATGCAAACTATCTCCACATTTGAATTCTTGCATGTAATGTGTGAACGAAGTCCCAAATTCACTACCACTCCCTAATTCTGCCCTCTGTTGTGGTTGCCTGAGACCCAGGAGCCCCACTGCACCAGTGACTTGAGACCTGGCCAAAGTTGCACTCTCAGTTACAGAATGTGGTTTTCCACCCCACTACGGGCAACCTCCAGCTTTAGTCCCCTTTGCTTCCAGCTCTTCCTTAGCACAGGACCCTGGCTGAACCTTCCTCTAACTGCCTGGTGCCTTCTTAAAACAACCTTTCCCAACTCCTCCTTGGCCTGAAATATTCCAAAACATCACTTCTGGGAATCCCAATCTGAGATTCTTCCTCACTTTTTATAGAACCGTGAAGCTACCAGTACAATTCAGACAGCGCCAATTTTATCGATTTCATTCCTTTAGATTTTTCTAGTTGGACTAATTTAATCCCCTCCTCCACACCAAGCTCCCTTCCCAAATCCATATTCACAGTCTCCTCAGTGGGAGGTAAAGGGCATTAAATCCTAAAGGTTTCTTCTAAATTTCTCCATTCCTCTTTGCCAACAGGAGGAAGCTATGTTTCTTCTGGGTTTGCTAGTAATGGGATTTTTT
>NW_026750997.1:0-1579 GCF_022355385.1 Mustela nigripes
CCATCCATCCTTAGAACCCTGCTCGGAAACGTTGTCCTGGAGCCAACCAACAGGTCTCAATTGTCCTGCAGAAGAATCTTTGCAGTTGGGAGCTTCTCACAACTCCCATCGTGGGAAAACCCCCACGGCCTCGTGATGCACCCCCATTTCAAGAGGGGGCCATCAGCGACAGAATGTCCAACCTGAGCGATCGTCTGATCCACGCCATGATTTCAGATGCACGAGTTCTCGATTCAGATCTGTATATTGTGCCTGCCATATCCTCACCCAGAAACTTAGGCCTAGCTTGGGTTTTCAAACTTCGGTCCTCAGAATACTGGCCCACAAGCCCTCTAATTTTGCAATCCAGAACTACAATGCACCACTCTGCCTGCCCTCCAGAAGCAAAGCATTGCCCTCTGGGTCTACACAGAAACCCCAAATAAGGATCAACCTGCAAGCCATTCGGCTGTACCCCAAATATATAGGCTGACCTGGGCACTAATGCCCTTTCTGACACAGCCTGATCCTGGACCTCCTGGCCCCACCCAGACAGCTGGCCGCACACTGAGCACATCGGACCCGCCATGGCCTTAGTTCATCATCTCTTCTCAACCTCGGTTTTCAGGCTTCAGAACGTAGACCATATCTCCAATCACGGCCCGGGTTTCATAATGATGCAGAAATAAGAACTATTTCCCCATGGAAAGAAACCTTATGGTTGGCATGTTGTCCAAGGTTCAGTATAGTTGAAACCTGTGTGGCCCATGAGGCCCTGCCCATGATGCGGCCACATTGGTGACAAACACACATTGTGACCCTCAGCCTGAGCCCAGTCCTCAGGTAAGGCCTCTCAGTGGCTGGATGGAGAGACAGCATATTGGGCTTGCCAGTCCCCTATGCCCCAATTTTTAACCATAGTTTGGGTTGTCACTTCACTCTTCAACAGCGCTCTGCTTTGGAATTCATCTATTGGTGGGACACCTGAGGTAACAAACATGAAAGGAGTCCTCCCACCCCACAGATTGACGAAAAACAATGGGATCGGGCCAAGTCCACAGAGAGCAAGATTCGTCCATGGCCCATGAGGCCTCCCCAACATTCCACGGCCATCGCTGATACAAAATCCAGAGACAAAAGCCTCATCACACCCCTAGACTCGCTCATTCTTCATATCCTGAAGAGTTCTTCAGATAAGAAGCACACGGCACTCGAATGCACCCAAAATATATATTCTAACCTGGGCACTAATGCACTCTCTGACAACCTGAGCCCGGTCCTCGTGAACAACACCCAGAAAGCTGACCGCACACTGAGCACTTCAGACCCGCCATGGCCTTAGGTCATCATCTCTTCCCTACCTCAGTTTTCAGGCTTCAGAACCTAGACCTTATCCCCAAACATTGCCCAGCGGTGACTGTGATACAGAAATCAGAACTCTTCCTTACCCAAGGCAAGAAAACTTGTGTTTGGCATGTAGTCCAACGTTCAGTGTAGGAGAAACCAGCATTCACCCTGAGGCCCCGCCCATTCTTGAGTGCGACGAGGGCATTAACATGCATTGTGACCCTCAGCGTGAGTCCTGTCCTCTAGTACATCC
>NW_026750998.1:0-1578 GCF_022355385.1 Mustela nigripes
CCAGAGTAGAGCCCTGGGGAGGGGCGACTGGACAACGAGAAATCTGGTTAAAAATTGGGGCCTCGGCACATGTCAAGCCCATTATGATATCTAATGTTCCAGCCACTAAGAGGATGTACTAGAGGACAGGACTCACGCTGAGGATCACAATGCGTGTTTATGCCCTCGTCGCACTCAAGAATGGGCGGGGCCTCAGGGTGAATGCTGATTTCTCCTACACTAAACGTTGGACAACATGCCAACCACAAGGTTACTTGCCATAGGTAAGGAAGAGTTCTGAATTCTGCATCACAGTGACCCGTGGGCAGTTATTGGAGATAAGGTCTAGCTTCTGAAGCCTGAAACCTGAGGTAGGGAAGAGATGAGGACCTAAGGCCATTGCGGGTCTGATGTGCTCAGTGATAAGGTCTAGGTTCTGTATCCTGAAAACCGAGTTTGAGAAGAGATGACGATCTAAGGCCATGCGGGTCCATTGTGCTCAGTGTGCGGCCAGCTGTCTTGTTGGGGCCAGGAGGTCCAGGCTCAGGCTGTGTCAGAAAGAGCATTAGTGCCCAGGTGAACCTATATATTTGGGGTACAGCCGAATGCCGTGCAGGTTGATCCTCATTTGGGGTTTCTGGGTAGCCCCAGAGGGCAGTGTTTTTCTTCTGGAGGGCAGGCAGAGTGCTGCATTGTAGTTCTCGTTTGCCAAACTGGAGGTCTTCTGGGCCAGTAGTCTGAAGACGGAAGTCTGAGTACCCAAGCTAGGCCTAGGTTTCTGGGTGAGGATATGTCAGGCACAATCTCCAGACCTGAATCGAGATCTCGTGCATCTGAAGTCAGGGCGAGGATCAGACGATCGTTCTGGTTGGACATTCTGTGCCTGATGGCCCCTTCTTGAAGGGGGGGTGGATCACGAGGCCATGGGGATTTTCCCACGATGGGAGTTGTGAGAAGCTCCCAACTGCAAAGATTCTTCTGTAGGACAATTGAGACCTGTTGGTTGTCTCCAGGACAAGTTTCCGAGCAGGGTTCTAAGGATGGATGTCTGTGTAGCCCACCAGCATTCCAACTGTCTCCAAGCAACAAGACAGGTTAGATCTGCTGGATCTGGGTAGCAACCGAGGTGGCTGAGTTGAAATGGACTCTCCCGTGGATGAGTCCTAATATGATTTTGTGTCTATGGAGACTTTGGAATGAAGCGGTGGCACTGGGGCCCTGAAGGGTTCTCCTAAAGACAGGCTTTCACACAGCTCCATCGTGCAGGTGTCCCATGTGTAGATGAGATTTGTTCTGATGTGTGAGTCAAGAAACAGGCATATGCTGTTATTGAAATCCAGGCCTCTGAGGAGAGATGACTGGAAGCCAAACCAATGGATCCGATTGGTTCCTAGGGGCCTGTTCGTTCCTTTTTACCTCTGGGGACATCAGTCTATGGGACTGAGTGCAGGTAGGTGCTCAGATGGGCCCAGATTGCCCCTGTTTGTCCTGGGAAGCCACAAATATTGGGATGGCCTCAGGGACTTTGGAGGTTTATCCTCTTAGTAGGGTTGTGGCCATTGGAATGGGCACATACAATTCCCTCTCCAAGGGAATTGT
>NW_026750999.1:0-1578 GCF_022355385.1 Mustela nigripes
AAGGTCTCCATAGACACAAAATCATACTAGGACACATGCACGGGAGAGTCCAATTCAACTCAGCATATTCGGTTGCTCCGCAAGTTCCAGCAGATCTAACTTGTCTTGACGCTAGGAGACAATTGGAATGCGAGGTGGCCTACCCCGCCATCCATCCTTAGAACCCTGCTCAGAATCATTGGCCTGGAGCCAACCAACAGGTCTCAATTTTCCTGCAGAAGAATCTTTGCAGTTGGGAGCTTCTCACAACTCCCATCGTGAGAAATCCCCATGGCCTCGTGACACCCCCCCCTTCATGAAGGGGCCATCAGGGACATAAGGTCCATCCTGAGAAATAGTCTGATCCTCACCTTGACTTCAGATGCACGAGATCTCGATTTAGGTCTCTATATTGTGCCTGCCATGTCCTCACCCAGAAACCTAATCCTGGCTTGTGTCCTCAGACTTCCGTCCTCAGACTAATGGCCCACAAGCCCTCCCGTTTGGCAATCCAGAATTAAAATGCAGCACTCTGCTTGCCCTCCAGAAGAAAAACATTGCCCTCTGGGGCTACCCAGAAACCCCAAATGAAAATCAACCTGCACGCCACTTGGCTGTACCCAAAATATATAGGCTGACCTGGGCCATAATGCCCTTTCTGACACAGCCTTAGCCTGGACCTCCTGGCCCCACCCAGAGAGCTGGCCGCTCACTGAGCACATAGGACCAGCCATTGCCTTAGGTCGTTATCTCTTCCCAACCTCGGTTTTCAGGATTCAGATCCTAGACCTTATCTCCAATCACTGCCCATGTTTGAAAATGATGCAGAAATCAGAACTCCTTCCCAATGGCAAGAACCTTGAGGTTGGCTTGTTGTCCAACGTTCAGTGTAGTGGACACCTTTTTGTCTGATGAGGCCCCGCCGTTGATCGCGGGCCACATAGGTGGCAAACTCACATTGTGACCCAAAACCTTAGCCCAGTCCCCAGGTAAGGCCTCTCAGTGGCTGGATGAAGAGACAGCATATTGGGCTTGCCATGCCCATAGGCCCCAATTTTTAACCATAGTTGGAGTTGTCCCTTCATTCTTCCCCTGGGCTCTGCTTCGGAATTCCTCTTTTGGTGGGACACCTGATGTAACAACCCTGAAAGGATTCCTCCATCCAAAAGATTGACGAAAGACAATTGGGATCAGGCCAAATCCACAGAGAGGAAGATTCGTCCATTGCCCATGAGGCCTCCACGACATTCCACGGTCATCGCTGAAACAAAATCCAGAGACAAAAGTCTGAGCAAGCGCCTCAGACTCGCACTATCTTCATATCCTGAAGATGTCTTCTCATGGTTTGTAGATCGGGCCTGCCATATCTACGTCCCCAAACATAAGCTGAGTTTGTGTTTTCAGACTTCTGTCCTCAAAGTCCTGGGCCACATACCCTCCAGGCTGGGGACCCTGGAGCCACACATTAGGACTGTGCCTACCCAAAACATGGGAATTCTGCCCATTCCGTTGTCCTAAATCGTACAAATTAGGAGAACCCTCCAAAGTCCCTGAGGCCATCCCAATAATATAGGTCGCCCGGGACAAAAAAGGTCAGTC
>NW_026751000.1:0-1578 GCF_022355385.1 Mustela nigripes
TGTCATAATGGGCTTGACATGTCCCTAGGCCCCAATTTTTAACCAGATTTCTGGTTGACCAGTCGCCCCTCCCAGGGCTCTACTCTGGAATCCCTCATTTGGTGGAACACGTGAGGTTGAAAAACAAAACAAAACAAATCAACAACAACAGAACAATGGACTTCTTCCATCCCACAGAATGACCCCAAACTCTTTGGATGGGGCCAAACCCCCAGAGAGTAAGACTCGTTCATTTCCCATGAAGTCACCCTGAAATTTCACGACCATGAGTGACACGATATCCAGGGAAAAAACTTGAGCAAGAGCCTCACACTCGCCCTTTTTTCATATCCCGAAGAGTTCTCCTCATGGTCTGTAGATCAGTCCTGCCATACCTATGACCCGAAAAATAAGACGCGTTTGTGTTTTCAGACAACTTTCCAACACCCCTGGCTTACACACCCTACAGGCTCAGGGCCCTGGAGCGAAACCTGACGACTGTGCTTGCCCGCTCCATGGGAATTGTATGTGCCCATTCCAATGGCCACAACCCTACTAAGCGATAAACCTCTAAAGTCCCTGAGGACATCCCAATATTTGTGGCCTCCAAGGACAAACAGGGGCAATCTGGGCCCATCTGAGCACCTACCTGCACTCAGACCCGTAGACTGATGTCCCCAGAGGTAAAAAGGAAAGAACAGGACCCTAGGCAAATGTCGGATCCATTGCTTTGGCTTACAGGCATCTCTCCTGGATTTCAATAACAGCATATGGCTGTTTCTTGACTCACCCGTCAGAACAAATCTCATCTACACATGGGAAACTTGCACGGTAGAGCTGTGTGAAAGCCTCTCTTTAGGAGAACCCTTCAGAGCCCCAGTGCCACCACTTCATTCCAAGGTCTCCATAGACACAAAATCATATTAGGACACATCCACGGGAGAGTCTATTTCAACTCAGCCTCCTCGGTTGCTCCCCCAGATCCAGCCGATCTAACCTGTCTTGTTGCTTGGAGACAATTGGAATGCGAGGTGGGCTACCCATCCATCCATCCATAGAACCCTGCTCGAAAATGTTCTCCTGGAGCCAACTAACAGGTCTCAATTGTCCTGCAGAAGAATCTTTGCAGTTGGTAGCTTCTCACAACTCCCCTCGTGGGAAAACCCCCATGGCCTCGTGACCCAACCCCTTTCAAAAAGGGGCCATCAGGTACAGAATGTCCAACCTGAGCGATCCTCTGATCCTCGCCCTGACTGCAGATGCAGGAGATCTTGATTCAGGTCTCGAGATTGTGCCTGCCATAACCTCACCCAGAAACCTAGGCCTAGCTTGGGTTGTCAGACTTCCTTCCTCAGAATGCTGGCCCACAAGCCCTCCAGTTTGGCAATCCAGAACTACAATGCAGCTATCTGCCTTCCCTACAGAAGAAAAAAAATTGCCCACTGGGTTTACTCAGAAACCCCCAATGAGGATCAACATGCACGGCATTCGGATGTACCCCAAATATATAGGCTAACCTGGGCACTAATGCCCTTTCTGACACAGCCTGAGCGAGGACCTCCTGGCCCCACCCAGACAGCTGGCCGCACACTGAGCACA
>NW_026751001.1:0-601 GCF_022355385.1 Mustela nigripes
GGCAGGCTCACAGTCAGTGTCAGGGTTAGTGTTAGGGTCAGGGTCAGCGTCACTGTTAGGGTCAGGCTTAGCTTTATGGTCTTTGCCTGGGTCAGGGTCAGGGTGAAGTCTAGGGCCAGTGTCAGGTTTACAGTCAAGATCAGGTATTGGTTTAAAGTCCACATTCGGGTCAGGGACAGGGTTATATAGTGGTCATTGTTAGGGTCATGGTTAGGTTTAGGGTCAGGGCCAGGGTCAGGTTTAGGGTCACGGTCTGGCATAGGCAAAGTTCAGGGGTAGCGTTATGATCATAGTCAGGTATAGGGTCAGGGTTATTGTTAAAGTTTAGAGTTAGTGTTAGGGTTAGCGTTACGTTGACTGTTAGGGTTAGACCTTGTTAGGGTCAGGGTCCGTGGGAGGGTTAGGGGTTAGTGTTAGGGTTAGGTTCAGCAATAGGATTCGGTTTATGGCCTGTGTTAGTGTCAGGGTCTGGGTTACAGTTAGGGTTAGAGTTAGGGTCAGGCTCACAGTCAGGGTCACGTTTAGTGTTCAGGTCAGGGTCGGGGTCACTGTTAGGGTCAGGGTTAGGTTTATGGTCATGGTCTGGGTCAGGGTCAGGGTC
>NW_026751001.1:701-1195 GCF_022355385.1 Mustela nigripes
GTTAAAGTTTAGAGTTAGTGTTAGGGTTAGCGTTACGTTGACTGTTAGGGTTAGACCTTGTTAGGGTCAGGGTCCGTGGGAGGGTTAGGGGTTAGTGTTAGGGTTAGGTTCAGCGATAGGATTCAGTTTATGGCCTGTGTTAGTGTCAGGGTCTGGGTTACAGTTAGGGTTAGAGTTAGGGTCAGGTTCACAGTCAGGGTCACGTTTAGTGTTCAGGTCAGGGTCGGGGTCACTGTTAGGGTCAGGGTTAGGTTTATGGTCATGGTCTGGATCAGGGTCAGGGTGAAGTAGCACCAGTGTCAGGTTTACGGTCAGGTTCAGTTATTGGTTTAAAGTCCACATTCAGGTCAGGGACAGGGTTATGTAGTGGTCAGTGTTAGTGTCTTGGTTAGGATTAGGGACAGGGTCAGGGTCAGGTGAAGGTCAGGGCCAGGGTCAGGTTTAGGTTCAGGCTTTGGTTTAGGGTCAATGTTCGGTTCAGTGTCACAGATAGG
>NW_026751001.1:1295-1578 GCF_022355385.1 Mustela nigripes
GTCAGGTTCAGTTATTGGTTTAAAGTCCACATTCGGGTCAGGGACAGGGTTATGTAGTGGTCAGTGTTAGTGTCTTGGTTAGGATTAGGGACAGGGTCAGGGTCAGGTGAAGGTCAGGGCCAGGGTCAGGTTTAGGTTCAGGCTTTGGTTTAGGGTCAATGTTCGGTTCAGTGTCACAGTTAGGTTTTGGCGGGGGGGGGTTGGGATTGGGGTTAGGGTTAGAGTTAGAAATAGGTTTATGTTTAGCTTTAGGATTGACAGCGTAAGGTCAGGGATAAGGTTT
>NW_026751002.1:0-1578 GCF_022355385.1 Mustela nigripes
TCTTCCCTACCTCAGTTTTCAGGCTTCAGAACCTAGACCTTATCTCCAATCACTGCCCAGGGGAGAGTGTGATGCAGAAATCAGAACTCTTCCTTACGCATGGCAAGAAACCTTATAGTTGGCATGTTGTCCAATGTTCAGTGTAGGGGAAACCAGCATTCACCCTGAGACCCCGCCCATTCCTGAGTGCAACGAGGGGATAAATACGCATTGAGACCCTCAGCGTGAGTCCTGTCCTCTAGTATGTCCTCTCAGTGGCTAGACCATTAGGTGCCATAATGGCTTGACATGACCCTAGGCCCCAAATTTAAACCAGATGTCTTGTTGTCCAATCGCCCCTCCCCAGGGCTTTACTCTGGAATCCCTCATTTAGTGGGCCAACTGAGTTTGAAAAACAAAACAAAACAACAACAACAACAACAACAACAAAACGGATTTATTCCATCCCACAGAATGACAGAATGTCCAACCTGAGCGATCGTCTGATCCTCGCCCTGACTTCAGATGCACGACATCTCGATTCAGGGCTGTAGATTGTGCCTGCCATATCCTCACACAGAAACCTAGGCCTAGTTGGGTTCTCAGACATCCGTCCTCACACTAATGGCCCACAAGCCCTCCAGTTTGGCAATCTAGAACTACAATGCAGCACTCTGCCTGCCCTCCAGAAGAAAAACATTGCATTCTGGGGCTACCCAAAAACCCCAAATGAGGATCAACCTGCACGACATTCGGTTGTAAACCAAATATATAGGCTGACCTGGGCACTAATGCCCTTTCTGACACAGCCTGAGCCAGGACCTCCTGGCCCCACCCAGACAGCTGGCCGCACACTGAGCACATCTGACCCGCCTTGGCTTTAGATCGTCATCTCTTCTCAACCTCGGTTTTCAGGCTTCAGAACCTAGACCTTATATCCAATCACGGCCCGGGTATGAAAATGATGCAGAAATCAGAACTCTTTCCCATGGCAAGAAACCTTGTGGTTGGCATGTTATCTAAGGTGCAGTGTCCTTGAAAACAGTGTGGCCCATAATGCCCCGCTCATGCTTGTGAGCCACATTGGTCACAAACACACATTGTGACCCTCAGCCTGAGCCCAGTCCTCAGGTAAGGCCTCTCAGTGCCTGGATGGAGAGACAGCATATTGGGCTTGCCATGCCCCTAGGCCCCAATTTTTAACCATAGTGCGGGTTGTCCCTTCACTCTTCCCCAGGGCTCTGCTTTGGAATTCCACTTTCGGTGGTACACCTGAGGTAACAAACGTGAAAGAAGACCTCCTATCCCACAGATGGACGAAAAGCAATTGGGATCGGGCCTAATCCACAGAGAGCAGGATCGTCCATGGCCCATGAGGCTTCCCCAACATTCCTCGGCCAACGCTGATACAAAATCCAGAGACAAAAGCCTGAGCACGTGCCTCAGACTCGCTCATTCTTCATATCCTGAAGAGTTCTTCAGATCAGAACCTACACGGCACTCGAATGCACCCAAAATACATAGTCTAACCTGGGCACTAATGCACAGTCTGACAACCTGAGCCCGGACCTGGTGACCAACACCCAGACAGCTGACCGC
>NW_026751003.1:0-1578 GCF_022355385.1 Mustela nigripes
GTCAGAGGGAGAAGCAGACTGCCCGTGGAGCTGGAAGCCTGAAGTGGGACTCGATTCTAGGACTCCAGGACCATGACCAGAGCCGAAGGCAGTCGCTCAACCAACTGAGCCTCCCAGGAGCCCCGAAGTTTCCTGGTCTTGTCATAATGATGAGGGAACAGAAGGCTGGCTGAGGATGAAGCAAAAGGCTGACACCTTGCAACCCCCCCCCCCATCCTGGGTGGGACATATGTGACATTCTTTAGGAATCTCCCACCCATCTTAATGCTAGTACCTTGTTAGAAGGCAAAACGACCTTGGCAATGGCAAGGCCTCTGGTATAGGTATCTGTTAGGTCCTCTTTAGCATATGAAAGTTCTGTGGAAACCTCCCTTTTCCTTAGATCCCCCACCCCCATGGTACACAACCTGCCACCCCTCACAACCCCAGGGCAGCAGTTCTTTCTGACCACGGGTCCTGTCCAGAACCACCATTTTGCACGAAAGATGTCTCAAGAATTCTTTCTTGGTCATCGACTGTGAACCTCACCCCACCGAACCTCACCTATATTCTAGAACTTCATCAATAAGAATGAATTTGGGGAGAGACACGCAGCAGAGAAGATGAGTACATGAGTGGGAAAGTTTATTAAAGTCTAAAGCACTCTCTGGAGATCTGGGAAGGGCACACCCTGAGGCTTGAGTTTCTATCTTTTATTGACTGTGTTAACTAGGGGATGGAAGTTTTATCAGTTGGGTTGGTAAGCAGGGTTTCACGCTTTCTCTTCCTAATTTGATGCTTTCTCTTCCTAATTTGATCGGGCGTTTCCTGCCACGGCTTCTGCCATCTTGGGCCTGTCCGGTTTGATCGTGGAGTGCTGCCAGGATGGGCCTCTGACCTTCCCAAAAGCGAGCCTTGACTTCCTCATTGCTCATCTCCAGGTATCCTGTTAGAACCTAATAAGTAGCAAGAGAAGTCAAACACTGAGAAGCAAAGACCTTGATGTTCTGTGGGTAGAAGAGAAACCCCCTATTTTTTCCTGCTGGCCTAACCCCCTACCCCTGTTCTATTCTGGAACACTCAAAGTTCAGGACCTAAAAGTGTTAATATTTAGCAATCTTGGTCCAACAGAAGAGAGTTGAGATTGGCTGCTGATACTCACGCCTCTGATGAAGGAAGGGAGCCTTTGTGGGCACCCCTGGGAATGAAGGTCACCAACTAAGACCCTCTTCATTCCTTTGCCCTCACTTACAAAGGCAGAGATCCTTTTGGTATAGACTTACGAGTTAAGGCAAGTCCTCGGTAGGAGCAGAAAAGTTTCCCCTTCTTCCCTTCTGGTTCCTTGGCCAGTCTAACAACTGAATTGCCATAATGATGAGGGAGCAGGAGGCTGGCTGAGGACAGATCAAGAGCTGGCGCCTTGCACCCCTCTCCACCTGCCCCCCTCCATATGTGTAGCATTCCTCAGGCACCCCTGACCGCCATAAAATGATAGTTAACCTGCAGGGATCGCAATCCTGCAGAACAGGAATCTCCCTTGCTCTACAGATGTCCTAGAGACCTAAACAGGGAGGTTACCTTATCAATAGCACAAATTTC
>NW_026751004.1:0-1578 GCF_022355385.1 Mustela nigripes
TCAATGAAATAGAAACCAAAAAAACAACAGAACAAATCAACGAAACTCGGAGCTGGTTCTTTGAAAGAATTAATGAAATTGATAAACCCCTGGCCCGACTTATCAAAAAGAAAAGAGAAAGGACCCAAATAAATACAATCATGAATGAAAGAGGAGAGATCACAACTAACACCAAAGAAATACAAACTATTATAAGAACATACTATGAGCCACTCTACGCCAATAAATTTGACAATCTGGAAGAAATGGATGCATTCCTAGAAACATATAAACTACCACAACTGAACCAGGAAGAAATAGAAAGCCTGAACAGACCCATAACCAGTAAGGAGATTGAAACAGTCATTAAAAATCTCCAAACAAACAAAAGCCCAGGGCCAGATGGCTTTCTGGGGGAATTCTACCAAACATTTAAAGAAGAATAAAAATCCTTTTTTTAAAAAAGTGTGTGATTCTTGACTTGCCCTTTTTCAAAAAGAGTATGAGCAAGAAGAACATGAGTAACTTGACTGTCTTCTAGCATATTCATCGATTCATCTAGTAGATAGGTACTGAGGGCTTATTGTATGCAAAATGTCTTTCTAAATACTGAGGATTCAGCCCTGGTCAAAAGGGTGTAGGTTTATGCTCATCTGGAACATGACAGGTGCAGAAGACGGCAATAAACCAATAATTAAAGAGATAGCCATAGGTGCTATGTGAGAAGAAAATAAGAAGAAAATCCCTGATGTGATACACAGGGATACTTTAAACTGGAAGGCAAAGGTCCTTTGTGGAGGTGACAGTCAAGTTGACATGGGAGTGACAAGCAGCCAGGGATACTAATCTGTGGACAGAATGGATTTGATAGATGAAACAGAAAGCAGCCAAGGAACAGAGAACTCAAGGAGAGAGAACACAAGTGTGTCCTAGAAACTGAAGGAGCCACTAGGATGGTAGAAGGTAAACAAGATTAGGGGACAGGTAATGAGGTCAGTGATAGGCAAGGGCCAGTGGATCTTGGATCTTGGGAAGAGCTTGGGTTTTCTTCAGAGTATCAGAAGTCATTTGAGGATTTTAATTAGGGAAGTGATATGGTCTGAGTTATATCTGTGGTTTGGAGACTGAGACTAAGTTGTAGGGGATAGGAACAGTAGGGAAGCTAGTTAGGCTTCTTGGTTTTATTATTCCAGGTTTAGAGGGACCATTTATTAAGTCTTTCAAATGGAAATTCCAAAGAATAAAAATAACTTTCAGCAATCCCAATCTTTCTGTAGATAAATAGATACAATATAAGCTTATATTGATATGTATATAAATTTTTGGATATATAAAAATGTATTATATTGGATTCTATATGAACTACAATATTAGGAATATTATCAGACACAAAATATACATTAAAATCTGCTAGAAAGAAATATGCTAAAGAGGAAAGTAACCTTTTAAATAATTTAATAAATACTTTTATTTCATTAAAAGTAAAAAAAAGTAAAATACTGCTCTCACTAAATATTACTATTTAAGACACCATTAATATTTTAGTGAGAGTAATATAATTGAGTATACTTTATTATTTTGTTAAATGTGTTTTAACAA
>NW_026751005.1:0-1578 GCF_022355385.1 Mustela nigripes
CACCAACAAGCAACTTCCAGAATACAATCTCCATCAGGTATTCCATCGGCTAGCAACAATGGCTTATAAAAATGAGGTCTTTTCAGGTTATACTGAAAAGAGAGATCAAGAGTCAGAGATCAAGACTCCCTCGGGTCTTTCCATTAAGAAACACAATATAAAGTACAAATGGGGCCCTAATTTAGCAGGTTCCTGAAATGAAGCCAAGTATTGGCTTCTATTGGCAATCATCTATATAGATAAATTAATATTACCCTGACCAATCAATATTTTCCTGTGCTCATTCTTTTATAGCAGCTGGAAGATCTATCTCCATTTTTTGTCAACATCAGGGGTAATTTTGAGGGAGAGAGAGAGCACCAAAGAGAGGAGGGGAGCGGGAGCAGAAGCAGAGGGAGAGGGTGAGAGAGAAACTTTTGCAGGTTCCATACGCAGCATGGAGCCTGACACAGGGCTCAATCTCACAACCCTGAAATCATGACCTAAGCCAAAATCAAGAGTCAGATGCTTCACTGACTGAGCCACTCAGACATGCCAGGAGTACTATCTAATATATCTGCTTCTTGCCTCTTATTGATATTTGGGGTAACACAGCAAGCCCGCCTCCATACTGTTACAAGCCTGGGCTGCTGTGTGGGCCCCGTTACAAGGCCCACAGCAGTCTAGCTTTCCTGTCCCATGGGCTGCAGCCAACCTGTCTTCTCATCACTGCTCACTGCCACAGTAAGGACAGACAGACCATGTGTGCCCACCTTCTGCAAAACCTGCTCCTGCTATGGATTCCATGGCTACTCACTTCTCTTCTCCAGCACCACTTTTTTCCCTTACCTCTTCCCTTTTCTGTCTCCAGTCACTGCTCAGTATTGGCGCCAAAGATCTGACTTTTTAGAAAGCAAGTCAAAAGAAAAGAAAGGCGTTCTTTACAAAGAAAGATCCTGAAGGTCAACTCAGGTCACTCCCCTGCTCATCCACCCCCTGGGGCTTCCCATCTCACCCTTCAAAAAAAATAAAATAAAATAAACCCAAGTTCTCCGTGAGACCTACAAGCCCCACCTGGTCCTACCATTTCCTCATCCACCCCCAACTCCTCCAACTCTATTGACTTCCCTTAGATTATCAAGCATATTGAGGACTCAGAGTCTTTACATTTACAGTTCCCTCTGTTTGGAACACTACTCCCATAAATAATCCCAAACTGTTCCCTGCTCAATCCAGTTCTTGACACTAAACCCCCCTCTTCAGGGAGGCCTTCCCTGACCCTTCCATCTAGACCAGCATACACCCTCCCCAATTAAGCTTCATTTTCCTATAATCATTACCTGAAACTATACACTTATTTGTTATTTGTTTATTGTCCATCTGCCCCAATAGACTGAAAACCTCATGAAACTGGAGCTTCATTTGGCCCACAGCAAGCCCTCAGTATTACTTGCAGAACGACTTCAAAAAAGTGTATACCATCTAACATAGAGCTCAAAGAGTGGGAAATCCATTTATTAAAAGGGAAACCCTTACTTCCCTCCAATTAGATAAATCCCCCACTATAACTCCCACAGGTTTAAGTAAAATTTATAAAAT
>NW_026751006.1:0-1577 GCF_022355385.1 Mustela nigripes
CCATCTACACATGGGAAGCTTGCACGATGGAGCTGTGAGAAAGCCTCTCTTTAGGAGAAACCTACAGGTCCGCAGTGCCTCCGCTTCAATCCAAAGTCTCCATTGACTCAAAATCATATTAGGACACATCCACGGGAGAGTCCATTTTAACTCAGCCTCCTCGGATGCTCTCCCAGATCCGGCAGATCTAACCTGTCTTGTTGCTTGGAGACAATTGGAATGTGAGGTGGGCTACCCAGCCATCCATGCTTAGAAACCTGCTCAGAATCATTGTCCTGGAGCCATCCAACAGGTCTCAATTGTCCAGAAGAAGACTCTTTGAATTTGGGAGCTTCTCAGAACTCCCATTGTGGGAAAAACCCCATGGCCTCGTGATCCACCACCCCCCCCTTCAGGAAGGGGCCATCAGGGACAGAATGTCCAACCTGAGCGATCCTCTGATCCTCACCCTGACTTAAGATGCACGACATCTCGATTCAGGTCTGTAGATTGTGCCTATCATATCCTCACCGAGAAACCTAGGCCTAGCTTGGGTTCTCAGACTTCTGTCCTCAGACTACTGGCCCACAAGCCCTCCAGTTTGGCAATCCAGAACTACAATGCAGCACTCTGCCTGCCCTCCAGAAGAAAAACATTGCCCTCTGGGGCTACCCAGAAACCCCAAATGAGGATCAACCTGCACGCCATTCGGCTCTACCCCAAATATATAGGCTGACCAGGGCTCTAATGCCCCTTCTGACACAGCCTGATCCTGGACCTCCTGGCCCCACCCAGACAGCTGGCCGCACACTGAGCACACCAGACCCACAATGGCCTTAGGTCGTCATCTCTTCTCAACCTCGGTTTTCAGGCTTCAGAACCTAGACCTTATCTCCAATCACGGCCCGGGGTTGAAAATGATGCAGACATCAGATCCTTTTCCCCATGGCAAGAAACTTTGTGGTTGGCATGTTGTCCGAGGTTCAGTGTACTTGAAACCAGTGTGGCCCATGAGGCCCCGCCCATGCTTGCGGGCCACATTGGTTAGAAACACACATTTTGAACCTCAGCCTGAGCCCATCCTCAGGGAAGGCCTCTCAGTGGCTGGATGGAGTGACAGCATATTGGGCTTGCCATGCCCCTAGGCCCCAATTTTTAACCATAGTTCGGGTTGTCCCTTCACTCTTCCCCAGGGCTCTGCTTTGGAATTACTCTTTTGGTGCGACACCTGAGGTAACAAAACTGAAAGGAGTCCTCCCGTCCCACAGAATGACGAAAAACAATTGGGATCGGGCCAAGTCCACAGAGAGCAAGATTCTTCCATGTCCCATGAGGCCTCCCCAACATTCCACGGCCATCCCTGATACACAATCCAGAGACAAAAGCCTGAGCACGTGCCTCAGACTCGCTCATTCTTCATATCCTGAAGGGTTCTTCAGATAAGAACATACACGGCTCTCGAAGGCACCGAAAATATATAGTCTAACCTGGGCACTAATGCACTGTCTGACAACCTGAGCCCGGACCTCGTGACCAACACCCAGACAGCTGACCGCACACTGAGCACATCAGACACTCCGGGCCTTAGGTCATTATCA
>NW_026751007.1:0-1577 GCF_022355385.1 Mustela nigripes
TTAGGGTCCTGTCTGGTTCAATCTTCTTCTCTGGGGACATCCATCTAGGGTTTGAGTGGAGGTAGATGCTCAGCTGGTGTCAGACTGACCTTTTTTGTCACAGGCGACCTATACTATTGGGATGGCCTCAGAGACTTTGGAGGGTTCTCCTAATTTGTACGATTTTGGACAATGGAATGGGCAGAATTCCCATGATTTTGGTAGGCACAGTCCTAATGTGTGGCTCCAGGGTCCCCAGGCTGGATGGTGTGTGGCCCAGGACTTTCAGGACAGAAGTCTGAAAACACAAACTCAGCTTATGTTTGGGGACGTAGGTATGGCAGGCCCGATCTACAAACCATGAGAAGACATCTTCAGGATATGAAGAAAGTGCGAGTCTGAGGCGCTTGCTCAGACTTTTGTCTCTGGATTTTGTTTCAGCGATGGACGTGGAATGTCGAGGAGTCCTCATGGGCCATGGACGAATCTTGCTCCCTCTGGATTTGGCCCGATCCCAATTTTTTATTCGTCATCTGTTGGATGGAGGACTCCTTTCAGGGTTGTTACATCAGGTGTCCCACCAAAAGAGGAATTCCAAAGCAAAGCCCTGGGGAAGTGTGAAGGGACAACCCGAACTATGGTTAAAAATTGGGGCCTAGGGGCATGGCAAGCCCAATATGCTGTCTCTCCATCCAGCCACTGAGAGGCCTTACCTGAGGACTGGGCTCAGGCTGAGGGTCACAATGTGAGTTGGCCACCTATGTGGCCTGTGAGCAATGGCGGGGCCTCATTGGACACATTGGTATCCACTACACTGAACATTATACAACAAGCCTACCACAAGGTTTCTAGCCATCGGGAAAGAGTGTTGATTTCTGCCTCATTTTTAAGCCTGGGCAGTGATTGGAGATAAGGTCTAGGTTCTAAATCCTGAAAAACGAGGCTGAGAAGAGATAACGACCTAAGGCAATGGCTGGTCCGATGTGCTCAGTGAGCGGCCAGCTGTATGGGTGGGGCCAGGAGGTCCAGGCTCAGGCTCTGTCAGAAAGGGCATTATTGCTCAGGTCAGCCTATATATTTTGGGTACAGCCAAGTGGCGTGCAGGTTGATCTTCATTTGGGGTTTCTGGGTAGCCCCAGAAGGCAATGTTTTTCTTCTGGAGGGCAGGCAGAGTGCTGCATAATAATTCTGGATTGCCAAACTGGAGGGCTTGTGGGCCTTTAGTCTGAGAATGGAAGTCTGAGGACACAAGCTAGGCTTAGGTTTCTGGGTGAGGACATGGCAGGCACAATCTACAGATCTGAACCGAGATCTCGGTCATCTGAAGTCAGGGTGAGGATCAGATGATCGCTCAGGTTGGACCTTATGTCCCTGAGGGCCAATTCATGAAGGGGGGGTTATCACGAGGCCAAGGGTGTTTTCTCACAATGGGAGTTGTGAGAAGCTCCCAACTTCAAAGATTCTTCTGCAGGACAATTGAGACCTGTTGGTTGGCTCCAGGCTAACGATTCCGAGCAGGGTTCTAACGATGGATGGCTGGGTAGCCCACCTCGCATTCCAATTGTCTCCTAGCAACAAGACAAGTTAGATCTGCTGGT
>NW_026751008.1:0-1577 GCF_022355385.1 Mustela nigripes
AATTTATTTGGAAATTGATATCACATATCTGAAAAACTTGGAAGAAGTAATGGATAACCATGACTAAACAAATGTAGCAGAAAAATGATTTACAATAATAGATAAAAGCTATTCAAAAATGCAGTGAATATTGGCCAAAGCTTAGAAAAATCGATAAAATATAAAATGTAAAATGAATTCACAAGTGAAAAATAGAATGCTATTAACTCTAATTTGGAAAGAACTAATAATTTTTTTTTGCCTGAATCTGCTCTGCCTTTCATTAGGTGGGACACTGACCAAACCCACTGAGCTCCTCTCTCATGCCCAGTAATAGTAAAGTCAGGGACATTAATTACTTCTGGGATGAGTTTTAACCACTGTGGATAGGATGCAGAAGCCAGTGGGTTAAACAGATTCTTTCTTGTTTCAGGAAAATAATTCTGAGATGTATTCTGTGCATTAGGATTGATGCTCAGTTGTCTACAATCATAATCCACTCAGTCTGAACTCATATATGTTTCTTATGGACCACTTAGCTCTTCTCATTCTCTCCTCTTCCACGTGATCAAATCCCAAAATAGTTATTTAGGTTGTGTATGCAAGTCCTGATTTTGAAGGGAAACTCAGTTACAGAAAGAGGTGAAAATAAAGATACAGGGAAAAAAATGGTGCACTTGGGTGACTCAATTAGATAAGCATCTGACTCTTGATTTCAGCTCAGGTTGTTATCTCACGGCAATGAGATGAAGCCCCTATAGGCTCTGTGCTGGGCAAGGAGGTTGCTTAAGATTCTCTCTTCTTATCCCTTTCCTTCCACCCCTCACCTCCCATGCTGTCTTTCTCTTAAATAATAAGCACTGCTGAACTATCTTAGATTCTGTACCTTCTCTCCAGCCATGAACCTATCACTGTCCTTAACTCTTGAAAACTTCATTAGACAAATTAATGTGGTGAAGGAAGCAATACGAGAAAGCCTATTAATCTGATGAGCATGCGGGTGCCTGGGTGGCTCAGTGGGTTAAGCCGCTGCCTTCGGCTCAGGTCATGATCTCAGGGTCCTGGGATCGAGTCCCGCATCGGGCTCTCTGCTCAGCAGGGAGCCTGCTTCCTCCTCTCTCTCTCTCTGCCTGCCTCTCTACTTGTGATCTCTCTCTGTGAAATAAATAAATAAAATATATTTAAATCTGATGAGCATGGAACTGAACAAACCCTATAGATACTTTCCCTTTGACTTCTAGCCTATCAGTACCTACAGTGAGTCACATACAGAGAAGATTATTGTTTTTATTGTATACTTCATATATTCATTAATTTTTGACTCGTTATCATTTTGTTGAAGTGCTAAACTATGGTAATAAACAAACTTTTAATTAACTTTTCCTCCTATGATACAAATATAACTTGCACTTGAACGTTAGCTAATTTTATGTTCTAAAATTGTCAAAACAAAATGATCAAGGTTTCTAGATTATTTACTGTATTTTCTACTATATATTATTGTTCTATCTCTTCTGTATAAAGAAAATGAATGCTTGGGGCTCTTGGGTGGCTCAGTGCGTTAAAGCCTCTGCCTTCTGCTCAGGTCATGATCCCAG
>NW_026751009.1:163-1577 GCF_022355385.1 Mustela nigripes
TTTATTTTTTTTTAAAGATTTCATTTATTTATTTGACAGAGAGAAATTACAAGTACACTGAGAGGCAGGCAGAGAGAGAGAGAAGGAAGCAGGCTCCCTGATGAGCAGAGAGCCCGATGCGGGACTCGATCCCAGGACCCTGAGATCATGACCTGAGCCGAAGGCAGCGGCTTAACCCACTGAGCCACCCAGGCGCCCTAGATTATGATTTAAAATCCACCTTGCAACTCCATCATATGGTTTACATGAGTCTGAACTTCTACGAAGCATATTTCCTGTGACCAAGTCCTGTGCCTGCAGGCTGCTGAGTGGGACATCTGAGGTGTTTGTAATTCTCTCCAGGACTCTGAAAAGATACTAGGGGCAGCACCAGAAAATCAGCTTCCTGGAACGCTAGTACTCATAGTCTGGGCTGATAGGAGAAGCTTTGCAAAGATCGAGTTTCCAGGGTTCAGGTTGAGCAAAGGAAGGAGACATGTAGGCATCATCTTTTCACACTTGTATCTGCTTGACATTTCACTCCCTCATGCTATCTTCAAATAAAATATTAACTTCTTAGCAGATCCTCATGTTAAATACATTCATTTATTCTAATTCAATATTTGAGAAAATTAGAATTATTTCATAGAGAAACTGGTTATGTATCTCTTATTACATTTGATGCCTAGAGATGTTTTAATGTCTTGATACATAGCAAAGTAGCTAGCACAAATGGTAGGAATTCTAAGAACTTGATGGAGATTTGCTTTATTGCCTCGTTTGTTCCTCAAAGTTCCTGAAACCACTTATAAGTGTAGGTAAAATATATGATGAAAAATTAAGTTTGAATTAAAATTCAGGCAAGGGGAAAACAGAGGTGTAAACATAATATGGGGTCAAGAGTGAGGCCAGCAGCCAAAGCACATGGACTATAGTTCTACATACAGAGTTGATCCTTTTTATTTACGGATTCCACATTTGTGAATTCACCTACTTGCTAAGATTCACCTGGAACCCTTCAAATCCATAGTGATGGTGTTTTTGCAGTCATCTGTGGACATATTTGAGTCTCCAAAGCCAATATTGTCAGCGGATGCTGCAGAAGCTGACCTCTCTTTCCAGCTCTTATACTCTAAACAAGCCCTTTATAACGATGTATTTGTGCCACATTCTTTTGTGGTGTTCACTTTCTGCTGGTAATTTCACTGTTTAAAATGGTCCCAAGGGGCACCTGGGTGGCTCAGTCATTAAGCATATGCCTTCGGCTCGGGTCATGATCCCAGAGTCCTGAGATGGAGCCCTGCATCAGGCTCCCTGTTCTGCGGGAAGCCTGCTTTTCCCTCTCCCGCTCCCCCTGCTTGTCTTCTCTCTCTCATTGTGTCTCTCTCTCTCTCTGTGTCAAACAAGCAAAGAAAATCTTTAAAAAAAAAAAAAA
>NW_026751010.1:0-1577 GCF_022355385.1 Mustela nigripes
CTGGGGATAAAAATATATGTTTATAAAAAATAAAAAATTAATTAAAAAAATAAATAAATTTAAAAAAAAAGAAAAGGAAACTGAGTGGAGGACCTCAAACTTCATCATTATTTTATAATGTGAATAAATTATTTTCTACTATTAAAAAATGATATTATTTATGTATTTGAGGGAGGGAGAGAGAGAGAGCGGACATGCAGGGGTGAAGGACAGAAGTAGGTTCTCCACTGAACAAGGAGCTGGATGCAGGGTTCGATCCCAGGATCTTGGGATCATGACCTGAGCGAAGGCAGATGCTTAACCAACTGACCCACCCAGGCTCTTCCTCAATCATAAACTCTTAAACTGTTTTATAGAGACATACTTTGATGAGTAGTTACCAGGTGAACATTAAAAGTGTCTGACCCTAACTCAATCAGCTTCACTTTGAGACTGTGGCAGTAAGCCTTTGTGTTGAGAAGGGTCAACGGTGCTCAGGTCCTCTGATGTGGGACCTGGGTCTGTCCACACACCTGTGCCCATGTGCCTGCCCTGCTGCTAACCTGGTGCTGGCAGTGCCCTACACCTGACCCACCGCTGCCATGGAGTAAATTGTCTTGGAGACATGATTTTAGGCTCAGAGACATAAAAAAAATCATTAAACCTGATATGATTTACATCTACAAATACATCATGCTCATTTCCCCCTCATCCCTTCTCTCCCAGGACCATTAAAACATGAAGGTTACAATTCTGTTATTGAACAAATGTCATTTCTCCTATCTTGGAACTCTTCAGTGTTTCAGGGCTCAAGATGATCAATATGTGCTACCTGAAAAATCATGTTGCTTATCTTTTTATAAAACCACACTGTGGCTATAGCAGGCGTTAATGTCACATGAATTGGAAATCCATTTTTGAGTGCCTCCTCATCTGCTGAGCTGGAAGGGCAATGGAGGAAATACACCGAAATCATTAAAATGGGAACTCCCCCCATTGTGGTTTTCCTCACTATGTGAAGCAGATGTGTATGTGCTTGCATGTTCCCCCCAGCAGATCCCGAGGTGGGAGCCATACCGTATTTTTCTTCACTTCCCAGGCCCTACCTAATGTCTAGCCCATAGAAAGAGTTAGATAAATATTAAATAAAGGAATGGATAAACCAGAGTTACCACTGTTTAACATTCATAGTGTTTCCAGTTTTTTTCATAAAAGAGGGTGGACCTAAGGTCTTCATAAAACTTTGGGTTCATTATTTCCTTAAAGCATAGATCCATGAATTAGATTATTTGATGGAAGTATATTCCAATGTCTTTTTATCTTTATTAGGCATTTTAGATTGTTTTAAAAAGTGATTTTGAAATCAATTTAAAATTTTATTTTATTTTATTTTATTTATTTAGTTTCAGAAAAACAGTATTCATTATTTTTTCACCACACCCAGTGCTCCATGCAACCCGTGCCCTCCATAATACCCACCACCTGGTACCCCAACCTCCCAGCACCCCCGCCACATCAAACCCCTCAGATTGTTTTTCAAAGTCCATAGTCTCTCATGATTCACCTCCCCTTCCAATTTACCCCAACTCCCTTCTCCT
>NW_026751011.1:0-1577 GCF_022355385.1 Mustela nigripes
TTGGGATGGCCTCAGGGACTTTGGAGGTTTATCCTATAAGTAGGGTTGTGGCCATTGGAATGGGCACACAGAATTCCCTTGGAGAGGGCAAGTACAGTCCTCAGGTTGGCTCCAGGGGCCTGATTCTGTTGGGTGTGTAGGCCAGGGCTGTTTGGACTGTTGTCTGAAAACACAAACTCGGATTATGTTTCGGGTCATATGTATGGCAGGACTGATCTACAGACCATGAGGAGAATACTTCGGGATATGAAAAAAGGGCGAATGTGATGCTCTTGCTCAAGTTTTTATCTCTGGATATCGTGCCATTCATGGTCATGAAATATCCGGGTGACTTCATGGGAAATGGACGAGTCCTACTCTCTGGGGGTTTGGCTCCGTCCAAAGAGTTTGGGATCATTCTGTGGGATGGAAGAAGTCAGTTTTTTGTTGTTGTTGTTGTTGTTGTTGTTGTTTTGTTTTGTTTTTCAAACTCAGTTGTCCCACGAAATGATGGATTCCAGAGTAGAGCCCTGGGGAGGGGCGATTGGATAACCAGAAATCTGGTTTAAATTTGGGGCCTAGGGACATGTCAAGCCATTATGGCATCTAATGGTCTTTCCACTGAGAGGATGTACTAGAGGACAGGACTCACGCTGAGGGTCTCAATGCCAGTTTATGCCCTCGTCGCACTCAAGAATGGGCGGGGCATCAGGGTGAATCGTGGTTTCCTCTACACTGAACGTTGGACAACATGCCAACCATAAGGTTTCTTGCCATGGGTAAGGAAGAGTTCTGATTTCTGCATCACACTCACCCCTGGGCAGTGATTGGAGATAAGGTCTAGGTTCTGAAGCCTGAAAACTGAGGTAGGGAAGAGATGATGACCTAAGGCCACGGTGGGTCTTATGGGCTCAGTGTGTGGTCAGTTGTCTGGGTGTTGCTCAGGAGGTCCCGGCTAATGGGTGTTAGACAGTGCATTACTGCACAGGTTAGACTATATAATTAGGGTACATTCGAGTGCCATGTAGGTTTGTTCTCATTTAATGTGCCCAAGCAGCTCATTGGGCAATATTTTGTTTCTCGAGGGCAGGCAGAGTGCTGTAATGATGGTACGGAATTGCCAAACGTGTGGGCTTCGGGGCCAGGAGTGTGAGGATGGAAGTCTGAGAACACCAGCTAGACTTGGGATTCAGGGCGAGGGCATGGCATGTACCTCCTGAAGATCTGAAGCAATATCTCATGCATCTGAAGTCACAGCGAGGATCAGACGTTGGCTCAGCTTGGATTTTCTGTTCATGACGGCCCCTTCATGAATGGAACCGAATCTCGAGGCCGTGGAGGTTTTCCCACGTTTGGAGTGGTGGAAGGCCCCCTCCTAGGATTCCTTCTGCAGGACAATTGAGACTTGCTGGACAGCTCCAGGACATCCCATATGGATGAGTCTAGACCAACGTTCCTGGATGGATGCCTTGGAAGCCCGCCTCGCATTCGAATTGTCTCCTAGCGACAAGACAGTTTAGATCTGATGGCTCTGCGGGAGCAACCGGGGTGGCTGAGTTGAAATGGACTTTCCTGAGGATAGGTCTAATGTGTGTTTG
>NW_026751012.1:0-1577 GCF_022355385.1 Mustela nigripes
ATTGCTGCTATAAACATTGGGGTACAGATGGCCCTTCTTTTCACTAGATCTGTATCTTTGGGGTAAATACCCAGTAGTGCAATTGCAGGGTCATAGGGAAGTTCTATTTTTAGTTTCTTGAGGAATCTTCACACTGTTCTCCAAAGTGGCTGTACCAACTTGCATTCCCACCAACAGTGTAAGAGGGTTCCCCTTTCTCCACATCCTCTCCAACACATGTTGTTTTCTGTCTTGCTAATTTTGGCCATTCTAACTGGTATAAGTTGGTAACTCCATGTGGTTTTAATTTGAATCCAGATCATTGATTTCTGCTCTAATCTTTATTATTTCTCTTCTTCTATTGGGTTTAAGCTTTATTTCCTGTTCTTTTTCCATCTCCTTTAGTAGGAGTAAGGTTAGGTTGTGTATTTGGGATTTTTCTTGTTTCTTTTTTTTTTAATTAAAAAAAAGATTATTCATTCACTTATTTGACACAGAGAGCAGAATAGCTGAGAAAAAACACAAGTGGGGGGAGGGGCAGAGGGAGAAGGAGAAGAAGCCTCCCCACTGGGCAGGGAGTCTGATGATGTGGGGCTCAATCCCAGGATCCTGGGACCATGATGCAAGCTAAAGGCAGACATCCAATTGACTGAGCTACCCAGGCACCCCTAGACTTTTCTTCTTTCTTAAGGAAGGTCTGTATTGCTATAGACTTCCCTCTTAGGACCACCTTTGTTGCTTCCTAAAAGCTCTGAACTGTCATGTTTTCCTTTTCATTTGCCTCCATGTATTTTTAAAATTCATCTTTAATTTTATGGTTAACCCATTAATTCTTTAGCAGGATGCTCTAATCTTCATGTATTTGTGGTCCTTCCAAATTTTTTCTTGTAGTCAACTTCAGGTTTTAAAGCATTATGGTCTGAAAATATGAATGGAATAATATCAATCATTTCATACCAGCTGATACCTGGTTTGTGACCAATATGTGATCTATTCTGGAGAATGTTCTATGTGCACTTGAGAAGAATGTGTATTCTGCTGCTTTAGGATGAAATGCTGTGTATATATCTGTTAAGTTCATCTGGTCCAGTGTATCATTCAAAGCCCTTGTTTCTTTGTTGGTCTTCTGCTTAGATAATCTGCCCATTGCTGTGAGTGGGGTGTTCAAATACCCCACTATTACTGTATTATTATCAATGAGCATCTCTAACTTTGTTAACTGGTTTATATGTTTGGCTGCTCCCAAGTTAGGGGCATTAATATTTACAAATGTTAGAACTTCTTGTTGGATAGACACTTTTATTATGAAATAGTATCCTTCTTCATCTCTTATTGTAGTCTTTGGTTTAAAATCTAGTTTGTCTGACATAAGGATTGCTACTCTAGCTTTCCTTTGATGTCCATTAACATGATAAATTGTTCTTCATCCCTCACATTCAATCTGGAAGTGTCAAGGGTCTGAAATGAGTCTCTTGTAGACAGCATATTGAAGGGTCTTTTTATTTATTTATTTATTTATTATTATTATTATTTTAAAGACCCCATTCATTCATTTGACGGACAGAGATCACAAGTTGGCAGAGGCAAGCAGGGGGGGG
>NW_026751013.1:0-306 GCF_022355385.1 Mustela nigripes
TCTTGCCCCTTGTCTCATGTGGCAGAATTGTGGAGAGCATTGGGCTAAGTCACATCTATCAGTCTATGAAAGACAAATAACATACAATTTCCAAGTGATGGAATGGGAGTTTTCAAGGCATATCCAATTGAATTACGATCCATAAAAGACCAACTTCTCATCTCTTGAAATTTCATAATAAGTGTTATGTGAAACACACACAGACAGCATCGACACAAACAGACACAAACACGCAGACACACACACACACACAGAAAAGACACATGAGCTATGCAGAGGAATTGTGGATCAAGGGAAGCAACCCCC
>NW_026751013.1:406-1577 GCF_022355385.1 Mustela nigripes
CAAGTAAGAAAACAATGAAAATGAGATAGTTAACTCCTTCTTTGTCAATCACTAGTTAACGTATTCAGGACTAAATTCTCCAATCCCTATAAACAGATTATTGGAAACACGAAAATAAAAAAAAAAAAATAAAGGCAAAAAAGGTCAACAAGAAAACAACAAAAACAAAACAAGCTTGAACTTACATTGGCCATACAGTCGAAGGAGATTTTCTTCAACTACAAGGAGATTTCCTTCGACTATCAAGATACACATAGTTTGAAAATGGAGGAATTGGGAAGATATAGTTCATGCAACTGGCAAGGAGAAGAGAATCAAAGTGATTGTGCCTATGACAAGTAGAGAGATTTTAGCACATCAAGAGACAAAAGATTCCCGGAAGGTATTTTGTCTTCATGCAGCATCAAAACATCAGAAACTTGGAAGAATTGCCAACAGATACACCAGCAATGTGGGTGTTTCTAAATGTTGGAAGCATATTAACAGAAAGTAAAGGAGATTGGGACCACATTCCAATATTGTTGGGGACTACGATATCCACTTACAGCACAAGACAGATCATCCAGAGGGAAATGTGGTGAGGAATAACAGACATCATCATGGGCTCTCGAGTCCACCTGAGCTTTGGGGAAACATGCATGAGATTTGTATCTGAGAACCATAAGAGAAGTTCTTCCCAAGGGCAGACCTAACATTTTCTATCAGAGATCCTCTGCTGGAGTCCAAATCCAGAGAATTCAAATCTTATCTTGTAACTTAGGACCACGAATATATGAAAACAGAAAGAAATCACTTACGAATGGGAAACACAGCCAGATACTAAAAGGTGGAAACACAACACACTCCCGAACTAGCAGAGTCAAGGAAGGACAATCAAAAGGAAAATCAGAAAGTACCTTGAGCAAAGGAAAGTCAAGAAACTTACGGGATGATACCAAAATATTGTATGAGGAAAGAATATAGGGCTAAATGCGTTTATTTCCAAAAATGAAAAACACTGAAGAAAAGCAACCTAAACGATGGCATAAGGCAATAGAAAAAGGTGAAACAAACTCCAAAGTAAACAGAAAAAAGGAGATAATACATATGGTCATTGCAATAAAGAAATACAGACAAACCAATAAGAAAAATTCAAAAGAATTCACACATCAGTTTTGAAAACTTTAACTGG
>NW_026751014.1:0-863 GCF_022355385.1 Mustela nigripes
ACATCAGACCCGCCATGGCCTTAGGTCATCATCTCTTCCCTACCTCAGTACTCATGCTGCAGAACCTAGACCTTATCTCCAATCACTGCCCAGGGTTGACTGTGATGCAGAAATCAGAACTCTTCCTTACCGATGGCAAAAAACCTTGTGGTTGGCATGTTGTCCTGCGTTCAGTGTAGGAGAAACCAGCATTCACCCTGAGGCCCCGCCCATTCTTGAGTGCGATGAGGGCATAAACACTCATTGTGACGTTCAGCGTGAGTCCTGTCCTCTAGTACGTCCTCTCTGTGGCTGGACCGTTAGATGTCATAATGGGCTTGACATGTCCCTAGGCCACAATATTTAACCAAATTTCTGGTTATCCAGTCGCCCCTCCCCACGGCTCTACTCTGGAATACCTCATTTGGTGGGACACCTGAGGTTGAAAAACAGAACAAAACATATCAACAACAACAGAACAACGGACTTCTTCCATCCCACAGGGTGACCCCGAACTCCTTGGACGGGGCCAAACCCCCAGAGAGTAAGACTCGTCCATTTCCCATGAAGTCACCCGGAAATTTCACGACCATGTGTGACACGATATTCACAGACAAAGACTTGTGCAAGAGCCTCACACTTGCCCATTTTTAATATCCCAAAGAGTTCTCCTCATGGTCTGTATATCAGTCCTGCCATACCTATGACCCGAAACATAAGCCAAGTTTGTGTTTTCAGACAACTGTCCCAACAGCTCTGGCCTACACACCCTACAGTCTCAGGCCCCTAACGCCAAACCAGAAGACAGTGCTTGCCCTCTCCAAGGGAATTGTATGCGCCCATTCCAATGGCCACAACCCCACAAAGAGGATAAAACTCCAAAA
>NW_026751014.1:963-1577 GCF_022355385.1 Mustela nigripes
GCCTTTTTCATATCCCGAAGAGTTCTCCACATGGTCTGTATATCAGTCCTGCCATACCTATGACCCGAAACATAAGCCAAGTTTGTGTTTTCAGACAACTGTCCCAACAGCTCTGGCCTACACACCCTACAGTCTCAGGCCCCTAACGCCAAACCAGAAGACAGTGCTTGCCCTCTCCAAGGGAATTGTATGCGCCCATTCCAATGGCCACAACCCCACAAAGAGGATAAAACTCCAAAATTCCTGAGGCCATCTCAATAGTTGTGGCTTCCCAGGGCAACAGGGGCAATCTGAGCCCATCTGAGCACCAACCTGCACTCAGACCCGTAGACTGATATCCCCAGATGTAATAAAGAACGATCAGGCCCCTAGTCACCTATCGGATCATTTGCTTTGGTTTCGAGGCATCTCTCCTCAGAGGAATTGATTTCAATAACAGCATATGGCTGTTTCTTGACTCACCATCAGAACAAATCTCATCTACACATGGGAAACCTGCACGATGGAGCTGTGTGTAAGCCTCTCTTTAGGAGAAACCTTCATGGCACCAGTGCCACCGCTTCATTGCAAGGTCTCCATAGACACAAAATCATATTAGGTCACAACCACGGGAG
>NW_026751015.1:0-495 GCF_022355385.1 Mustela nigripes
CATTCTTCATATCCTGAAGAGTTCTTCAGATAAAAACCTACACGTCAGTCGAAGGCACCCAAAATATATAGTCTAACCTGGGCACTAATGCAATGTCTGACATCCTGAGCCTGGACCTCGTGACCAAAACCCAGACAGCTGACCGCACACTGAGCACATCAGACCCGCCATGGCCTCAGGATATCATCTCTTACATACCTCAGTTTTCAGGCTTCAAAACCTAGACCTTATCTCCAATCACTACCCAGGGGTGAGAATGATGCAGAAATCAGAATTCTTCCGTACCCAAGGCAAAAAACCATGTGGTTGGCATGCTGTCCAACGTTCAGTGTAGGAGAAACCAGCATTCACCCTGAGGCCCCGCCCATTCTTGAGTGCGAAGAGGGCATAAACACGCATTGTGACCCTCAGTGTGAGTGCTGTCCTCTAGTACGTCCTCTCAGTGGCAGGAACATTGGATGTCATAATGGGCTTGACATGTCCCTAGGTCCCAAT
>NW_026751015.1:595-982 GCF_022355385.1 Mustela nigripes
CATGCCAACGTTCAGTGTAGGAGAAACCAGCATTCACCCTGAGGCCCCGCCCATTCTTGAGTGCGAAGAGGGCATAAACACGCATTGTGACCCTCAGTGTGAGTGCTGTCCTCTAGTACGTCCTCTCAGTGGCAGGAACATTGGATGTCATAATGGGCTTGACATGTCCCTAGGTCCCAATTTGTAACCATATTTCTGGTTGTCCAGTCGCCACTCCCCAGGGCTCGACTCTGGAATCCCTCATTTGCTGGGACACCTGAGGATGAAAAACAAAACAAAACAAATCAACAACAACAGAACCACGGACTAGTTCCATCTTACAGAATGACCCCAAACTCTTTGGATGGGGCCAAACCCCCAGAGAGTAAGACTCGTCCATTTCCCATG
>NW_026751015.1:1082-1577 GCF_022355385.1 Mustela nigripes
CATTCTTCATATCCTGAAGAGTTCTTCAGATAAAAACCTACACGTCAGTCGAAGGCACCCAAAATATATAGTCTAACCTGGGCACTAATGCAATGTCTGACATCCTGAGCCTGGACCTCGTGACCAAAACCCAGACAGCTGACCGCACACTGAGCACATCAGACCCGCCATGGCCTCAGGATATCATCTCTTACATACCTCAGTTTTCAGGCTTCAAAACCTAGACCTTATCTCCAATCACTACCCAGGGGTGAGAATGATGCAGAAATCAGAATTCTTCCGTACCCAAGGCAAAAAACCATGTGGTTGGCATGCTGTCCAACGTTCAGTGTAGGAGAAACCAGCATTCACCCTGAGGCCCCGCCCATTCTTGAGTGCGAAGAGGGCATAAACACGCATTGTGACCCTCAGTGTGAGTGCTGTCCTCTAGTACGTCCTCTCAGTGGCAGGAACATTGGATGTCATAATGGGCTTGACATGTCCCTAGGTCCCAAT
>NW_026751016.1:0-1577 GCF_022355385.1 Mustela nigripes
TCAGTAAACCATACCCAAGGGATGTATCAAGTACTTCTTAGACAGTCTCTCAGATCCTTGAGGTCTCATTTTGACTAGGGATTTGCAATAGGCTCTGCCAGAGGCACCACTCTGACAACTGATGTCCATGGTCTATCTCCTGCTAAGCTCAAGAGGTCACTGGTTTCCAAGTTTATCTATACAATTAATGCATTCCAGCAAGTTTTTTTTTTAATATTAACAAACTTATTTTAAAGTTTATATGGAGAGGCAAAGACTCACAATAGTCAACATAGTGTTGAAGGAGAACAAAGACTGAGGACTGACTTCAAAGTTTACCATAACGATGGGGCGCCTGGGTGACTCAGTGGTTTAAGCCTCTGCTTTTGGCTCAGGTCATGATCCCAGGGGCCTGGGATCGAGTCCCGCACTGGGCTCTCTGCTCAGCAGGGAGCCTGCTTCTCCTCATCTCTCTCTCTGTCTGTCTCTCTGCCTATTTGTGATCTCTCTCTCTGTCAAATAAATAAATAAAATCTTTCCAAAAAGCTTACCATAACGATAATTGTAAGCAAGATATTATAATACCACAGAAAGACTAGATTAAAGCAACAGAATATATATTATCAATTATATTTTATATTTAATATAAAAGCAAAAGCAAGACAAGAGAGCAAAATACAATCTTTTAAACAAATGGTTCTGGAGTAATGGTGAAGCTAAATGTAAAAATATAAAATAAAATAAAATAATAAAATAAAATAAATCTAGGCAGATATCATACACTCTTCACAAAAATTAACTCAGATTGGATTATAAACCTAAACATGAAACATGTAGAAGCTAATATAGAAGAAAATTTAAATGACCTTGGTTTTGGCAATAACTTTAGCTACAAAAGCACAAGCACTGAATTTAAAAATGTCTACTCTGTGAAACACAATGCCAAGAGAATGAAAAGGCAAAGCACAGACTATGAGAAAAAATTTGCAAAATACACATCTGGCAAAGGACTGTTAATCAAAAATACGCAAAGACCCCTTAAAACTCAACAATGGGGGAAAGACCTGATTAAAAATGAGCCAAAGACCTTAGCAGATACCTCACAGAAGAAAATATTACAGATGGCAAATAAGCATATAAAAAGATGCTTCACATCATATGTCATCAGGAAAATGCAAATTAAAACAAAAAAGAGACACCAGTACATACCCAGAATCCAGAGCACTGACAACAGAACACGAAATGTTGGTGAGGAAGTGGAGCAACAGGAATGTTCTTCCATGTCTATTGAGAATAAAGAATGCAAAACAACTTGGCAGTATCTTACAAAACTAAACATATTCTTGCCAGATGATTCAGCAGTAGAAGTTCTTGCTGTTTATCCAAAGAAGATGAAATCTATAGCCACAAAGATGTCTATAGTAGTTTTATTCATAACTGACAAAAGCTTGGAAGCAACCAAGATATCCTTCCATAGGTGAAAGGAAAAATAAAGTGTAGTATAGGAAACAATGGAATATTATTTAATGCTAGAGAAATGAATTACCAAGACATGAAAAGATATGGATATAAATATTTAATAAATATTTGATTTTAGG
>NW_026751017.1:0-1576 GCF_022355385.1 Mustela nigripes
CGAACCCGGGCCGTGATTGGAGATAAGGTCTAGGTTCTGAAGCCTGAAAACCGAGGTTGAGAAGAGATGACGACCTAAGGCCATGGCGGGTCAGATGTGCTCAGTGTGAGGCCAGCTGTCTGGGTGGGTCAGGAGGTCCAGGCTCAGGCTGTCTCAGAAAGGGCATTAGTGCCCAGGTCAGCCAATATATTTGGGGTACAGCCGAATGGCGTGCAGGTTGATCCTCATTTGATGTTTCTGTGTAGCCCCAGAGGTCAATGTTTTTCTTCTGGAGGGCAGGCAGAGTGCTGCATTGTAGCTCTGGATTGCCAAACTGGAGGGCTTTTGGGTGAGTATTCTGAGGACGGAAGTCTGAGAACCCAGGCTAGGCCTAGGTTTCTGGGTGAGGATATGGTAGGCACAATCTATAGACCGACCTGAATCGAGATCTCGTGCATCTGAAGTCAGGGCGAGGATCAGACGATCGCCCAGGTCGGACATTCTGTCCCTGATGGCCCCTTCTTGAAGTGGGGGTGGATCACGAGGCCATTGGGGTTTTCCCACGATGGGAGTTCTGAGAAGCTCCCAACTGCAAAGATTCTTCTGCAGGACAATTGAGACCTGTTGGTTGGCTCCAGGACAACGATTCCAAGCAGGATTCTAAGGATGGATGGCTGGGTAGCCCACCTAGCATTCCAATTGTCGCACTCAAGGATGGGCGGGGCCTCAGGATGAATGCTGGTTTCTCCTACACTGAACGTTGGACAACATGCCAATCACAAGGACTCACTTTCCTGCAGAATAATCTTTGCGTTTGGGAGCTTCTCACAACTCCCATCTAGGGAAACTCCCATGGACTCGTGATCGACCACCTCTTCAAGAAGGGGCCATCAGGGACAGAATATCCAACCTGAGCGATCGTGTGATCCTCGCCCTGACATCAGATGCACGAGATCTCGAATCAGGTCTCACCCAGAAAACTAGACTTAGCTTGTGTTCTCTGACTTCCGTCCTCAGACTACTGGCCCACAAGCCCTCCAGTTTGGCAATCCAGAACTACAATGCAGCACTCTGCCTGCCCTCCAGAAGAAAAACTTTGCCCTCTGGGGCTACCCAGAATCCCCCAATGAGGATCAACCGGCACGCCATTCGGCTGTACCTCAAATATATAGGCTGACCTGGGTACTAATGCCCTTTCTGACACAACCTGAGCCTGGACCTCCTGGCCCCACCCAGACAGCTGGCCGCAGACTGAGCATATCGGACCCGCCATGGCCTTAAGAGGTCATCTCTTCTCAATCTCGGTTTTCAGGCTTCTGAACCTAGACCTTATCTCCAATCACGGCCCGGGTTTGAAAATGATGCAGAAATCAGAACTATTTCCCCATGGCAAGACCTTGTGGTTGGCATGTTGTGCAAGGTTCAGTGTACTTGAAACCAATGTGATATGAGGCCCCGCCCAACTTGTGGGCCACATTGGTCACAAACATACATTGTGACCCTCAGCCTGAGCCCAGTCCTCAGGTAAGGCCTCTCAGTGGCTGGATGGAGAGACAGCATATTGGGCTTGCCATGCCACTAGACCCCAATTTTTAAC
>NW_026751018.1:0-1576 GCF_022355385.1 Mustela nigripes
ATCTGGCAGCATCACCTGGGGATGGAGGCTGAGCCTCGGTGTTAACACTGCGGGTGAGATAGTTTGTATACTATGCCGAGGAGGTGAGGTACTATACTGTGGGGGCACTGGGAGCTACTGGAGCATTTTAAATATCAGAATTGTAACCATAATAGAGTATTTAATTGCATCTTAGCTTTCATCAAGGGTAAGTTGCACTATAGTTTATGTTCGACTAAGAAAGAGAAATGCTGTTAGTTAAACTAGGATATGTCCTCAAGTGCAAGGTGAGTGCCACCTTAAGAGATATTAAAAAGGGGGGGTGGAAAAATTTAGAACTATAAATTGTGGTACTGGAATAATTAAGAAAATAATACAAGAACACTTGGATCAACAAAAAAATTGATTATTGCTTACCATGTGCCCCAAACTATATTAAGTCTCCAAAAATTTTATATCATTTGATAGGTCATATATATATAAAAGTACATTTAAAGTTTTAAAATATCAGCAAATATTTTCATTTAAAAGCAAATTTCAAAAGAATCTACTTTTCCAAACCGACATTTTAACCTACTGTTTTTTAATTTTGTTGACAACTGATATAATGTTTAGCGAGACTATAAATGTTTGATCGAAAAAATGATTAATAGATGTAAGTTCAAATTATTATGTTCCATTAAAAATGATTTAGTCTTTAATGAACATCTTTTTGGTAATATGTCGTATCCAGATATAGTAAATTAATAACATATATAAAATTATAGGGAAATGACACCTTCCGTTCCATTATGAGTAGAGCTTTTAAAATGCTATTTGTCACAACCTGTCATCTTGTCATTATGTAGCATTATGTAACATTTAAAAAATATATACTCTTCACTTTGAAGTTTTAGAAATCTAAAATATGTGTTTCTATGGTTTGTGTTTCCATATTCCTTTAATGCCAGTTTGAACAAATCCACTTGCTTTGATTCGAAGGTAATAAATTCCTCTTAATTTGAAAAATGACGTTTATTTTTGTTCTCTCACCCTTAGCAGGTGGTTTCATTTTAGCACACTTCAGAGTTATAATTTCATGCTTATTAAAAACATTTATTATGATCTACATAGATGAATGAAACTTTTATTTTATTAAATTATTTGCGAAAAAATCTGTTATTTTTAAAAATGTATTTCCTTTAAGGTTTATTTTAGAGCATTCAGAGAGAAACTAGGAGTGTGGTATTATGCAATTTTAAGTAGGTATGAAATGGTAATTTATATGATTGTTTCTTTAAGGCTTATGTATATTGTCCATTATATGCTATAAAATATTTTGAAAGTAAATTTAAGGTATGTTTTACATAGTTTATTTTTTGGAAAAAATTATTGAAATGACTTATGAAATTCAGTATACTCTCAACATTAATTTTTTCTGAAATTTACAAATTGTCTACTGAACCTATTATATGGCAGATATTTTCCAAAGTGGTGGTATCATGATATATGCCAACAACAGTTTAGAATTTTGTTTTTTCTCAATCTAGCTCAGACGAAGTACAATTAGCCTTTATAATTTTAGCCATTCTAATAGATATGTAAGCATCTCTCATTT
>NW_026751019.1:0-1576 GCF_022355385.1 Mustela nigripes
GATGAGTTAGATCTGGCTCATGTTCGTACAGACATGAAAGCCAGGAATGAAGAAGCAGGCTTTGAAAGCCTGGGTTGAGGAGGCGGTGTGGTTCACTGCGATGAGCTAAGTGCCCAGGGCCACCTGAAGACATGCGGGCCTGTGTCCTTCCTTTGTTCTGGGGTCCCTCTTGCACCATGTGGTGAGGTTAGCAGCTGGGAGCAGCTCAGGACAGGACCAGGTGGCATCTTAACTCTCCCACCCTCCAATGGGCTCCAGTGGGCTCCAGTGTGTCCCAGGGGACAGCCTGCCTTCCTTGCAAAGCCCAGTAGCACTGGGAGCAGAAACTGGGACCAAAGAGTGAGCACCCTGTTTGACAAGCTGGACCAGCCACCTCTTCTTCAGATGCAGGGGGAGCCCTGGCGTGCTGACTCCTCCCTTCTTCCTTTCCCCTTCCCTCCCTCCCTCCCTCTTCCCTTCCCCTCTCTCCTTCCCTGGTGGTGCCCTTTCATGATGCCCACTTCATCCCTTTTCCTTTCTTACATGCTGTGTTCTAGAGTTTCTTCTCTCCTCCCAATTACTTCCCTTCGTCTGAATCTCCTCTTTGGTCCCTTTGTCCCTGCTCTCTGCTCCTCCCCTTCCCTGGCCCCTGTTCAGCTCCATCCAGACTGCAGACAGAGCTGCACTAACACGCTCACTTGCCAGCTCAGCCACCCTCCAGAGAAGTCACTCTTCGGTGGCCACCTTCCTGACCCCCTGGTCCTTTCTCCACTTATTCAGCTATTGCTCTGAAGTCTGAGGAGGACAGAGCGGGGCTGCCGCAGAATCAGGCCAGAGGAGAAAATAAACCATGTGTCCACACTGTCCCCCAGTACTGCTGCTCTGAGAGCTTTCCGAGTCCTCAACAGGGTTAGGATTTAGGGGCTTCTTCAGAACTGGGAGTGAAAACAGCCATAGGTCAAAAGAAAAGCTATGGCCCCCACACAAAAATAATAATCACAAATGAAAACTAAGTTAGCTCTGAAGTCCCAAAGCCAAAAAGTTGCTTTGAATCTGTCACTAGAAAGCACCCAAGGCCTCACTCTCTGGGTTCTGGGTGCCCTGGGAATGGCAGGAGGCTCTGACCCCCTTCCCTCTTCATCCACTCCCAAAGAAGTCCTCTGAGGTGGTCTTCAAACTTCCTCTGCGAAACTGTCTCTGGGAACTGTAGGCCCTCGGCTGCTGGGATGAATGAGGGTGATATCAGGACCTGATGGGCAGCTTTACCAGGAGACTGTGGCTTCTCGATGCAGTCCTCAGGTCCCATGGTCTGGGTGAGATCAGGGTCTTTCAGTGGAGGAGGACAGATGAGATTTCAGATTTTGAGTTGATTCTGGGATGATTAGTGCTTTGGAGGGCATTGGGTGAAGGTATTTTGCACACGGGAAGGACACGAATTTGGGGAGCCAGAGAGTGGACTGTTAAGAGCTGACCTGCATTTCCCCCAGAAGCGTTGCTGCTGTCCTTATCTCTGGTACCACAGAACGTGACCTTATTTGGAACTAGAGTCCTTACAGATGCAATCACATTACAGTGAGGTCATTAGAGTGGGCCCTAA
>NW_026751020.1:0-1576 GCF_022355385.1 Mustela nigripes
GTGTTTTCAGACAACTGTCCAAACTGCCCTGGCCTACACACCCTACAGGCTCAGGCCCCAGGAGCCAAACCTGACAACTGTGTTTGCCCTCTCCAAAGGAATTGTATGTGCCCATTCCAATGGCCACAACTCTACTAATAGGATAAACCTCCAAAGTCCCTGAGGCCATCCCAATAGTGGTGGCTTCCCAGGACAAACAGGGACAATCTGGGCCCATCTGAGCACCTACTCGCACTCAGACCCTTAGACTGATGTCCCCAGAGGTAAAAAGGAACGAACAGGCCCCTAGGCACCTATCGGATCCATTGCTTTGGATTCCAGGCATCTCTCCTCAGAGGCCTGGATTTCAATAACAGCATATGGCTGTTTATTGTCTCATCCATCAGAACAAATCTAATCTACACATGGGAAACTTGCACGATGGAGCTGTGTGAAAGCCTCTCTTTAGGAGAACAATTCAGAGCTCCTGTGCCACCGCTTCATTCCAAGGTCTCCATAGACACAAAATCATATTAGGACACATCCACTGGAGAGTCCATTTCAACTCAGCCTCTTCGGTTGTTCCACGAAATCCAGCAGATCTAACCTGTCTTGTTGCCTGGAGACAATTGGAATGCGAGGTGGACTACGAAGCCATCCATCCTTAGAAACCTGCTCGGGAATCCTTTCCTGGAGCCAACCAACATGTCTCAATTTTCCTGCAGAAGAAACTTTGCAGTTGGGAGCTTCTCACAACTCCCATCGTGGGAAAACCCCCAAGGCCTCGTGATCCACACCCCCTTCAAGAAGTGGCCATCAGGGACCGAATGCCCCACGAGAGCGATCGTCTGATCCTCGGCCTGACATTAGATGCACGAGGTCTCGATTCAGGTCTGTAGATTGTGCCTGCCATATCCTCACCCAGAAACCTAGACCTAGCTTGGGTTCTCAGACTTCCGTCCTCAGACTACTGGCCCACAAGCCCTCCAGTTTGGCAATCCAGAACTACAATGCAGCATTCTGCGAGACCTCCAGAAGAAAAATATAGTGCTCTGGGGCTACCCAGAAACCACAAATGAGGATCAACCTGCACGCCGTTTGGCTGTAACCCAAATATATAGGCTGACCTGGGCACTAGTGCCCTTTCTGACACAGCCTGAGACTGGAACTGCAGGCCCCACCCAGACAGCTGGCCGCACACTGAGCCATCGGACCCATCATGGCCTTAGTTCGTCATCTCTTCCAAACCTCGGTTTCAGGCTTCAGAACCTAGACATTATCTCCAATCACCACCCGGGTTTGAAAATGATGCAGGAATCAGAACTCTTTCCCCATGACAAGAAACCTTGTGGTTGGCATGATGTCCAAAGTTCAGTGTAGTTGAAACCAGTGTGGCCCATGAGGCCCCGCCCATGCTTGCGGGCCACATTGGTCACAAACACACATTGTGACCCTCAGACTGAGCCCAGTCCTCAGGTAAGGCCTCTCAGTGGCTGGATGGAGAGACAGCATATTGGGCTTGCCATGCCCCTAGGCCCCAATTTTTAACTATAGTTCGGGTTGTCCCTTCACTCTTCCACAGGGCTCTGCTTTGGAA
>NW_026751021.1:0-893 GCF_022355385.1 Mustela nigripes
CACTGTTGACTAATGAATTTGAAACATAATCAAACTAGAGCAACCTTGAATGAATAAAAACTAAAACAAACAAAAAAATGTATTCCAAAAAGTTTAGTTCTTTTATTAATGAAATTGGTAATTTCTTCAAGTTTCTGGTGGGGTTGGTGGGGTCATCAACTGAAAGGTTTCTAAAAACTCTGCCCTTTTAATAAATATGAAGGAGAGAGAAAGTGTGTGTGTGTGTGTAGGACTTGTGAATTTCAGGTTTACCAAGTTTGTGGAAAGGTTGACAAAATCTGCATGAGCCTTGTTGATGAGCTCGACCATGGCTATTTTAAGAAGTTTATAGTAGAGTTCCAGATCTCCTCTTAGTTCCTCCAGCTGGACACGCTTCCTAAATTCAGACACAAAGTGACCGACATCGAAATCTTCCTGAAAATCAAACCAGAAAGAAAAAATGATTGCACTGATACCACATTTTACATAGAAAAATAAGATCAGAGAAAGAATAAGAGGCCGTATTACTGCAGGGGAACACACACAGGGACATCAGGGGGTCTGCTCACTTCCTAAGATTATGGGAAAGGGGGCCCCTCACCAAGACCATTCTCTCCAGTTGCCTAACTCTACAGGCATTTTATTACTTTTAATTATACATTTCAAAGAGGCTCTTCTCAAAATAGAAACAGCTTTTTCTTCTTAATTTTAAAAGTAACAAATGTTCACTGTCAAACTTTCAACCAACCAAGAAATACTTCTGTAAGAGAGAAAAAAAAAAATCACCCACTCTCTAATGCTCTGCAGTTAAGCACTGTTAATGTTTACTTTTCTTCGCTATTTAACACAGCGATTCACATCCTTCCAGACTTTGTTTTGGTCTTTCTCTTTACTTTTTTTTTTTTTAAGATTTT
>NW_026751021.1:993-1576 GCF_022355385.1 Mustela nigripes
AAAAAAAAAATCACCCACTCTCTAATGCTCTGCAGTTAAGCACTGTTAATGTTTACTTTTCTTCGCTATTTAACACAGCGATTCACATCCTTCCAGACTTTGTTTTGGTCTTTCTCTTTACTTTTTTTTTTTTTTTAAGATTTTATTTGTTTGAGAGAGAGAGACAGAGAGAACAAGTGGGAGGAGGGGCAGAGGGAGAAGCCGGCTCTCTGCTGAGCTGGGAGCCTGATGCCAGGGTTCATTCCAAGACCCTGAAATCAAGACCTCAACCGAAGGCAGACGCTTAACTGACTTAGCCACCCAGGTGCCCTAGTCTTTCTCTTTAAAATATAAATTACTTTTGGGGTTCCTGGCTGGTTCAGTGGGTTAAGGCCTCTGTCTTTAGCCCAGGTCATGATCCCAGGGTTATGGGTTCAAGCCCTGCATTGGTCTTTCTGCTCAGCAGGGAGCCTGCTTCCCTGTCTCTCTCTCTGCCTGCCTCTCTGCCTACTTGTGATCTCTAATAAATAAATAATTTTTTAAAAAATAAAATATCAATTACTTTTTAAAGAAACTGACATATAATGGACACATGTTAGTTTCA
>NW_026751022.1:0-837 GCF_022355385.1 Mustela nigripes
CCACTGAGAGGACGTACTAGAGGACAGGACTCAGTGGCTGGACCATTAGATTTCATAATGGGCTTGACATGTCCCTAGGCCCCAATTTTTAACCAGATTTCTGGTTGTCCAGTCGCCCCTACCCAGGGCTCTACTCCGGAATCCCTCATTTGGTGGGACACCTGAGGTTGAAAAACAAAACAAAACAAATCAAGAACAACAGAACAACGGACTTCTTCCATCCCACAGATGACCCCAAAAACTTTGGACGGGGCCAAAACCCCAGAGTGTAAGACCCGTCCATTTCCCATTAAGTCACATGGAAATTTCACGATCATGAGTGACACGATATCTAGAGAGGAAAACTTGATCAAGAGCCTCACATTCGCCCTTTTTTCAAATGCCTAAGTGTTCTCCTCATGTCTGTAGATCAGTCCTGCCATACATATGACTCGAAACATAAGACGAGTTTGGGTTTTCAGACAACTGTCCAAACAGCCCTGGCTTACAACCCTACAGGCTCAGTCCCCTGGAGCCAAACCTGACGACTGTGCTTGCCCTCTCCAAGGGAATTGTGTGTGCCCATTCCAATGGCCACAAACCTATTATTAGGATAAACCTCCAATGTCCCTGAGGCCATCCCAATATTTGTGGCTTCCCAGTACAAACAAGGGCAATCTGGGCCAATCTGAGCACCTACCGGCACTCAGACCCTTAGACTGATGTCCCCAGAGGTAAAAAGGAACGAATAGGCCCCTAGGCATCTATCGGATCCATTGCTTTGGTTTCCAGGCATCTCTCCTCAGAGGCCTGGATTTAAATAACAGCATATGGCTGTTTCTTGACTCACCCATCAGA
>NW_026751022.1:937-1576 GCF_022355385.1 Mustela nigripes
CCGGAATCCCTCATTTGGTGGGACACCTGAGGTTGAAAAACAAAACAAAACAAATCAAGAACAACAGAACAACGGACTTCTTCCATCCCACAGAATGACCCCAAACTCTTTGGACGGGGCCAAAACCCCAGAGTGTAAGACTCATCCATTTCCCATTAAGTAACCCGGAAATTACACGATCATGAGTGACACGATATCTAGAGACAAAAACTTGATCAAGAGCCTCACACTCGCCCTTTTTTCAAATCCCTAACTGTTCTCCTCATGTCTGTAGATCAGTCCTGCCATACATATGACTCGAAACATAAGACGAGTTTGTGTTTACAGACAACTGTCCAAACAGCCCTGGCCTACAACCCTACAGGCTCAGGCCCCTGGAGCCAAACCTGACGACTGTCCTGGCCCTCTCCAAGGGAATTGTGTGTGCCCATTCCAATGGCCACCACCCTATTATTAGGATAAACCTCCAATGTCCCTGAGGCCATCCCAATATTTGAGGCTTCCCAGTACAAACAGGGGCAATCTGGGCCCATCTGAGCACCTACCGGCACTCAGACCCGTATACTGATGTCCCCAGAGGTAAAAAGGAACGAATAGGCCCCTAGGCATCTATCGGATCCATTGCTTTGGTTTCCAGGC
>NW_026751023.1:0-1576 GCF_022355385.1 Mustela nigripes
TGATAATTTGCAGTGGCTTAATGGAGAGGTTGTTGGATTATAGGAAGCTAAAGGATGCCATCACTTGAGCCCCTATTCCTTATGAACAAGATTCCCTACGATAGAATTGGTCATGAATGGGATGGGTGAGAGGCAGAGCAAAGCCAGAGAAGACCTCAGCATTTAGCCATCTTGAAAATTCACGTGACCTCTGCTGGTTTTGTTTTTAATAACATGAGTGTTTTTGCAGGCAAATCAGGTTAAATATCTGTTAGATATTTATATATTTAGATATTAGATATCCAAGCTCAGTCCTGAGCTTGGATGAGTATCTTTTGTTTATAGTGGTACAGTTTCCAATAATTCCCCTGGTGCAGGTGCTGCCATCCAGATCCTCATCTCCTCAGTTGCTGGCACTAGAGAAGTGCCTCCATCTGTCTAGTTGAGAAACTGTTTACCACATCACTGACTGATCTGCGGAGATTTTGGAATTTGTAAATCCCTGTTTTTCCCTGAATGTAAACAGACATTGTGCCAGAAACTCAGTCAGAGAGAAACGTCTAATATTGGTAAATATTATTTATCTTACTTAGCAAATAAGAAAGAGGCCAGAGTGCCCATCTCAAACCAAGACTCTCCTCACAGGATGGATGCGACTGGGTGAAGTAATGAACAGAATTCTTTCCTTCATCTACATGTGCATTTGGAAGTGGAATTGTGTCCTGTCACAAGACACTGAGGTTTTAAAACACAAAAGATAACATGCCTTTACGAGGTTGAAAGCATGTAAGTCTTACTATGGTGAGGCGATGAGTCAGTGGCAGATAGGAGATGTCCTGTGGGTTGATTTATTTTTTGCTCCCCTCTGTACTGCCAACATGGAGATACCTTTTTTCACATAGCTCGGTCCCTCAAAGTCCCTGAAAGAGAGTTTTGTGACCTGTAACCTGGCCATTTCAAACTATCCCTTGCAACAGTGCCAGTCTTTGGAATTTCAGTGTTGATGACTAGGAACTGTGACTACATCACATCACTTGTGTCCCTTTATGAGAGAAAATTGTTGTAGTTCAAACATAAACCCTATGATTTCAAATATCTGGAGTGTGGATACCCAAGGAAAAAAGCCATAGCCATGTATAGAATACTTCCAACTTCAAATACTCTATCCCTTTGTCTCCATAAACCACTGAAACATCTCAGAAATCCCAATATTCAAAATCCAGATAGTCAACCTCGAAAGAAATCTGCAAGCATTAGAATAACTGTCACATCAGCTCAACAATGGATTTATGACTTATTGTATATTAGCCCATACCCTTTACTTATGACTGCTGCATTTACCTGGTGCATTTGGACTTTGTGTTTTGAATTACAAACCGTATGAACCTCTCACCGATCTAAATGCCTATTCAATTGTGGCTACAAATGGCATAGAAACTGCTGCTGATGGGCAAAGGATGACAAAATCTCCAAGTCTGTTTGTACATAGTTTAAATTGAAGAGGGTTTCAATAGGATTCCATTATAATTTGTTCGACTAGTGTCAAAATAAGTGCAAAGAACAGAAGAGAAATTGTTTTAAGGTTGCTTTATGGAAG
>NW_026751024.1:0-1576 GCF_022355385.1 Mustela nigripes
AGAAGGAATTGGCTGCTGTTGCTGGCTCCAGACTCAGACCACCTATGCCACCACCCACAGCAGCAAAAGAAAGATGCACCCTGCCTCTCAACACCTACAAAGCTAGAGCCCTAATGCTGAGACCTTCACCACAATTGTTGCAGAAAATCAAGCTCCCCTGCAACTTGGCTTACCTGCCAAAGTAACAAAGACAAGAGAAGTCAGCCTCTGCTTCAAAGTGTTCCCGCTTGTGCCTTCTAAAGCTCACGCGTTGTAAGTGATCAGTGTAACCGAGATCACATCCAAAACTAGAGCTTCAAAGGAGTCTAAAAAAATGTAGTTTTGAGGGTTCCAGCCCCAGTATTTCAAGAAGGCCTTCTAGAAGAAAGATGGAAAGGATACTCAGTGCGGTGATACACCATCCCACCCATCCTGAAAAGTGAGTAGAAAGCATATAATTGTTCAAGGAAAGCCAGGGCAATTCCAGAAGAGTAAGTGTTGAGGCCATGGACACAATTTATTGGAAAGAATCATGGAGCAGCCACCAGAGTGGGTCATTTCCATCTGGAGTAGGAAACACAAATATGCTGGAGCATTGACTGTAAATGTTGGGCCAGAGGCCAAGCTCAGGAGGAGGAGGGAGTTCTAATTCCCTAAGAGAAGCCTACTGGGATGCCCTGTCTGGCAGCTAACCCCCCTCTTCTACAATCCCTGTTGCTGACTCTGGTGTACATAATACCTTCACAGGCAGGCTGACCCAACCTGAATTACAAAGATAGACATGCAAGCAGACAGTAAACATCTAAAGTAAGCAAACACCATGAAAGAGTAACATACAAGCTAAGGAACATCACTAAGGGAGAATTTATGCAGTAAACAAATGGAAACTTTGAAAATAGTACAACTGAAAACCACAGAGAGATGAGAATGGATCCTGTATCCATGAAACAAAATACTGTTTTTAAGAACCACAGATTAGAAAAAAGAAAATGCTTACCAAATAAAAATCTTTTTTTTTTTTTTAAGATTTTATTTATTTATTTGACAGAGAGAGAGATCACAAGTAGGCAGAGAGGCAGGCAGAGAGCGAGGGGGAAGCAGGCTCCCTGCTGGGCAGAGAGCCGGATGTGGGGCTTGATCCCAGGACTCTGAGATCATGACCTGAGCTGAAGGCAGAAGCTTAACCCACTGAGCCACCCAGGCGCCCCCAAATAAAAATCTTAATAGGTAAGCCAAAAGCAGAATATATTCATGCTCGCTGGAAGCCTAAATTGTGCTCAGAATGACAGAGATGGTGTAATAGGTGCTGAGGTCCACCACCCAGATCCCTGCCAGGGACCCAAATGTTCTGCCACCTGCTGGCTGCTGGCAGCTCACAGCCAAGTCTCTCTCCAGGAATTACCCATGAGAAAGAGAATCGCTTTGTCCAAGTTTATGTCCTTTCTCCAAAGGCACACAGGCCCCCTTGCTTGGATTCAGGACAATCTGAAAGGTCATCCCAGCCCCAAAGCTCCCTGAACAGTCAGTTGAGGTTTTTCTTACAACTGCAGCACAGTTCACCTCTCCTTTTACCCTACCCTCCTTATCTTTCCCTCCC
>NW_026751025.1:0-1575 GCF_022355385.1 Mustela nigripes
GAGACCATTCTAATGAAAGGCCTCTACAGGTGGGCTCTCACAGGTGGGCTCCGACTCAGTTTCGTGTATATTCATTCATGAAATAGCTCTTCGGGTCAACATGCAGAAGAAAACCATTTAAGAAAACTGACAATGAGGAGAGAGGAAAGGGAAGCCAGAAGGCATGTGAATTGGGAGAGAGGAGGAGCCAGGGCAGAAAACCAAGAATCCCTCCCTGCCCTCCTTGCTGCCAGGGAGGTCTGAGGGACTATTTTCCACCTTGTATCCCAAGTCCAGAACAAAAGCAGCGGGGCCCCATGGGGGAGGGAAGGGGGTCCTCAGCAGGCGCGCGTGGGTGTGCCGAACAATGGGGGCTAGCGGGCCCGCTGGCGGGGTGCACCTCGCAAGGCGCTGTCCCCAGCCCGACCCCATGCGGACCGGTGTTGGGCGCAACGTCCGGGGTGGTCCCGGTGCCCTGGGGTTCACGGGAGGCTGAGCCTCGACAACCCCCCTCCTCGCCCCCAGGTCTCGTCCCCGTCCCGCGCTTTCTGCTCCAGGTGATGGCGTGTCATGGTGTCACTTTACCTGTGCGCAGAGGGTGGTCCAGAGAAGCCTTGGGGCGGTGAGGGGCAGCAGGCAGCAGGAGCGGGACCGCAGGGCCTCAGGCTGGAGTGCAAGGCGGCGAGACCGGTGGGTCCTGCAGTCCCCACTGAGCCTCAGCACAGCACCGGGGCGCTGCGCGCCCCTCCTCCGCCAGCCCCTCCACCTCCTCCCAGACTCTCCGCAACATCCTCCCTGAGCTCACTTCCCACTTGGGCAATTAGCAAAGCCCCTTCTCCCTGCCGCCCTCGACCCGTCCCCGCCCTCTCCCTCCTGAGTCCTCCTTGAGCTTACTTCCGCTTTGGCAATTAGCAAAGCCCATTCTCTGCGCGGCCCCCGCCCGTCTCACTCCTGAGGCCCAGCCCGGGCTGGCGCGGGGGGCAAAGCCCCGGGGGGCTGCAAGCTTTGCCACCGCCAGCGCTGGGCAGCCTCCTAGCCTGGCTCCCTGAGCGGGTGACCACACGGGGCTTGGCTGCGAAAAGATCATCAGTCCTGTTAACCCTGGCTGCACTCTCTGGTCAGTTTGCTGGCTTCCTGATTGTGCCCAAAGCCAGGAACCAGCTTCCACAGCACAGGCCTGGGCTGAGATGCCTGCCCAGGATCTGTTGGAGCAGTCTACTCATCTCCAGGCAGGGATGGCATTGCGACCTGGATGTTTGGGTTTTTTTATTGTTTTTTGGTCATTGGTTATTATTACACGACCTCCTGGGTAGGTGCTCCACAAAGGGAGTGAAAACAGGACGCCTGATATATACGCATACTGCCATTCTAGAAAAATAGCTTGGGGTTTTCTCGGAAAGGCTGCATTGGTCCTTGCACTATGGTTTAATAGAAAAGGGATTATGCACCAAGTTACTTAAATGAGCATAGGTTGAAATCGTTTACTGAGAGTAAATATTTTAAATAGTTATATTTTAACTAAATCTATCATCAATCATAAATCTATTACACGAAGGTTACAGGCAATTTAAATGCAATAGCACTCTCTTCAGGGTT
>NW_026751026.1:0-1575 GCF_022355385.1 Mustela nigripes
AAAGATGGAATTAGATATACCATACAAACAATAATCATAAGAAGCTGGCGTAGTTATACTAATATAAAACAAAGTAGATTTCAGGAAAAGGAATTTCACCAGGAATAAAGAGGAAAATTTCACAATGGGAAAGAAGATACAACAATCTTAACGCAACTGTACCTAAAATGAGAGCTTTGTTATGTGAGAAACTGACAACAAAAAAACACAAAATCACAATTACACCTGGAAACTTCAACATCCCTTTCTCAGGAGTTGATAAAACAACTGAAAGGGAAATGAAGCATGAATATGTATAAGCTGCAGAACATTATCAACCAACTGACATTTTAGAACATCTTGTGCAGTAACAGGAGAATACAGTCTTTCCAAGTTCACATGGAACATTCACCAAGAAAGATAAACTTAAGGAAAACCATAAAGATTATATTCTCTGAACACCAAACAAGTCAGAAATGAAGAGTATCTGAAAAAAGTTCCAAATATGTAGAAATCACACGTGCTTTTCTAAGTAACTCATGGGAGGGTGGGTGGAGAGACCTTAAGGTAAATTAGAAAATATTTTTAATTAAATGAAAATGAACCCATAACTTCCCAGAATTTCTAGATCCTGGAGTGAAAATCAGAACTTTAAAGAACTTATAATTAAAATTAAAACATTATTAAAGCCAATGAAAACCCAGCTTTCATTTTAAGAAGTTAAAAAAAGAACCAACCCCAGAGTGAAGGAAAAGATAAAAATAGTAGAGAAGTGGACATAAGTCAATGAAATAGAAAAAGCACAGAGAAAAATCAGTGAAACCAAAAGTTCATTCTTTTGAAAAACATAATCAGTAAAACTGGTAAGTTTCCTCCAAACCAAGGAAGGAAAAGAGAGAAAACAAATTAAAATGTAAAAACGCGAGGGGCAACCAGCACAGATCATACAGACATCATTCTTTATGAATAATGACACAGAATATGCAAATCAAACTCAGCCATATATAAAGGACAGATCACAACCAAATGGATTTTTACAGAAATACAAGGTTGTTTGAACATTTAGAAATAAGTAAGTGTAATTAATTGCATCGGAAGAATTTCAGAAGGAATCATATGATTATTAGATTTTGTGCTTAAAAGGCCAAAAGAAAAAATATCGACATTTATTTATGATAAAACTCTGAGCAAACTCGAATTAAAAACAACATTCTGTACCTGAGAAACCCACAGCTGACATGAAACATACGGTAAACGACTCAGTGCTGTCCCTTAAGACAGAGTAAGGCAAGGATGTCTTTTGTCACCAGTTCTCTTCAGCATTGTAGTGAGAATGCAGAAAAGGAAAAAAAAAATGTGAACAGCATCAAGGTTGAAAAGAAAGAAGCAAGTACAGGTGACATGATCATATACAATCGGAAAATCTTATGGAGTCAAAAAAGCTACCAAGACGATGTTTGTTTAGCAAGATTACAGAAAACAAGGTCAATACACAAGGTTCAACCATATTGCTACAGATTAACAAAAAGCTACTAAAAGTGAAATTATATAAATAATACTACTTATAATAGCATTCAAAGCAAGAAAGGTTTAGGG
>NW_026751027.1:0-1575 GCF_022355385.1 Mustela nigripes
TCTTGTTTTCAATTCAAAATAAATTTTATTTTTTATTTTTTTTATAACGTCCCTCAATTTCAGATAAGCACCCCCCTAAGGTCCACTCCATTTTTTAAAATATTTTATTTATTTTATTTGACAGATAGAGATCACAAGTAGGCAGAGAGGCAGGCAGAGAGAGAGGGAAGAGGAAGCAGGCTCCCTGCTAGGCAGAGAGCTCGATGCAGGGCTCAATCCCAGGACCCTGGGATCATGACCTGAGCCAAAGGCAGAGGCTTTAACCCACTGAGCCACCCAGGCGCCCTCAAAATAAATTTTAAATTGAATTATGCACCTCTAAGTTTAGAGACAATAAACATCAACCAACACAATTAATAAGTTCTATTTCTGAAATTTCAGGAACAAGGATAGTCTCATCTCCTGGAAGAACAACAGCTAAAATTTTTGGTCATGGATTCTTGCTAAAATATCACTTTCCCAAAGAAAATTAATGTTATGAATTTTCATTGATTGTTATTGATCATGAAGAATATAACAACCACGATAAAAAGAGTAGGAAAAACATGATATCTCATCTGTAAGAGCATGTGGAATGTAGGAAATGCTAATAAAAATAACTACCATTATTTCCTAAGTTGACATAATATAACAGAACAAAAATATTTCATAACAATATTTTCTAGGCTCATTCTGATAACTCTTTTCTACATTCAAATTTAAAGGTTGAGGCATGTGATATATATTACACAAAAAACATCCCAAGGAATTCGTTAAAAAAAGAACAAACTCTTAATAAAGGGCAAATCGAAAGGAATTTCTTTTCTAATTTAATTAACAAATTATGAATCGACTTAACTATTTCATCACAGTGTATCAGGCACCAATAATATTTTTTAATCGTCATACCTGATGCAATAGTTACCATCTTTCAGACATACTGATCACGAACAAGCAAAGAAACAAGAGCACCGTAGCTTAAGATCTACCTGCATAAATATAGGACTACTTCAGACAATCTCTTCACCACAACATAGCAATGAATAGAAATCATACATGCTCTGTAATGGACATACAGATGAGATAGAAGGGGATGGGTGTTAATATATACAGAATCTTTATTAATTACATTGTAAAACATAATATGGAAAAACAGAATACAATTTTAGAAATACCCAGGTCACCATCATTGTTTTATTTTTATATGTGTATATAAGGAGTTTAGTAAACAATCCATGACTATTCAACTTCTTATATTTTGAAAATTTTAGCAAAAGTAACAAACCTAGCAACTAGAAAATTGTATCTATCTGCAAAATACAGCTTTGCCAGCATGGTAGAGGAAAAGCAAAACAAAAGAAGTAAGAAAAGTTTAACATTTCACAAGAGTTTTAGTTTATTTATTATTTTTTATTTTTCATTTATTATTTACTTCTATTTTCTACTATATTTTAATGAAAATGTCATGACCATAACATAAGAGCAGAATTAAACCAACATGAGAAATTATTTTTCATAAGTTATAATAAACTAGCTTGGTCATTAATTCAAAAATTATATTACAAACTTCAGTGTTCTTGCAGTAAGTATCACTGC
>NW_026751028.1:0-1574 GCF_022355385.1 Mustela nigripes
CAGACTTGCTTAAGTTTCTTTATGTCAACAGTAAAGGATACTTCCCTAAAAAGAAAAAAAATCAGCATATTTATTATGATAATTATTATTCATAATGAGATTCATATTGAATTAGGGAATATATATCCTCAGAGGGGGTAAAGTAAAATGAAATTTATTTTGGTAAATGTGTCTATGAATAGTCAATACAATGCCTCAATATAAATGAATATTATCATTTTGAACAATTTAATTACTACTATTAGAATTATTATGAGTATAAAAATAGCTATCATTTTAGCATGGAATATGAGACTCACATGCTCCATGCTTCATTACATCCACACAACAACTCTGCATAATAAGTATTATCAACACCATTTCATGTTTGAAAAAACTGAGGCTAACACATTTAAATAACTGGTTTATGATTACATGGCTAGTAAAGATGCATCACACTAATTTAGGCTTTATGATTTCAGAATTGTACTCTTTCCACTGCACATTCTATTACTCTGTAAATAATTGGCTTGTTTTCATTTAGTTCTTTAATTTTATTCATGTGGTGATGGCTTAAAGCTTCATTTAAAGGAAGCTTAAAAAATTCATTTAACCAAAAGCTCCCAAGAATTAAAAATGTCATGGATATCATTAGTTAATGGGTAACTATATATTTTCCACTCGAGTGAGATAACAATCAGAGTATTTTTCTAAGTTTTAGTCTCTGAGTGTTCCAAAGGACTTTGTTAAAATAGAAATATTTAAACAAAGGTGATCAAAAGTCTGGATCAGGTCACCTTAAGATAAATATTAGGAAACTGAGGAAACAAATGGGGATTTGAACACTGAGCTATGATATAATGAATGGTTTAAAGTATTTAGTAGAGCATAGAAAAGCCCTTTAAAGCCTGGTCTTAGCCTAGCATTGCAGCTTCTGGGATATCTGTCTATCTATCATCTTCCTATCTATCAATCTATCTATCTAGATATAAATTTGAAAACGTTTTCAACTTAAAGATTTTGAGAAATAGAACATAATTAGCACCATAGAAGATCTGTTTATGATAACAACCTAGCCCCTCCTCCCACTTTGTTAATATTCTCTCTTATTTAATGTAACATTGTGCAAATATACCACTACTGATTTGCCATTATGAATGAAATAACTATAATCATCTGTTTGCATATCTAGTGAAAATATTCATTAGTTTCATGTTGTATTTCTAGGAATGGACCAAATTTTTTTTTAATTTTTAAGTTTTCTAAATATTGTCCAACTTACCTCATATGTTTTTATTATGTGCACTGTTATTCCTTCACATTCTTGCAAGACATTTTCACTGTTGCCCAATCTGGTAAGTGTGTAATTGTATGTCATTCTAGGTTTTAATTTATTTTTAATTTATTTTAATTTAATTCCAGATCCATAATAAAGATAAACAGTTTTTATATATGAGTGGCCATTTGGATTACCCTTTCTGTAAAGTACATGCTCAAATCTTTTGATATCTTAACATTGTGTCATACTGACTTCTTGAATAGTAGATTTTCATTCAGAAAATCTACTATTCAAGAAGTCAGTATGACACAATGTT
>NW_026751029.1:0-1574 GCF_022355385.1 Mustela nigripes
TTTATCAATAACATTGGTAACACTTTGGGGAATATCTATGAGAGCCTGTCAGTTGATGGAAGGCAAATTGTCAGGTTAATATGGGTGTTCTGTACATAGTAAGTCTCAACCTGCTCAAGGAAAGATTCTGTGAATGAATATATAACTTATTAAAATATAATTCTTGGTAATCACAGAAAATCTGGAAAAATATAAAAGGTATGAATTTAAAAAGTATAATTAATCTTACTATTTAAAAGCAACATTATTGTTCTAGAAGTAAGTTTACTAAACCAAAGGACATATACATCTTTACTGCTTTGGGAACATATACCACAATTATTTTCCAGTATATGCCAACATGTACTCCTCTTAGCATTGAGCATAGTTTAGGCCATACTATTTAGTGTTCTTTATTTCTATTAAAAATCTTCTTTACCCTATATTGCTTTTTAATTTTTTTTCACATATTGCCTTTTTAAAATTGAGTTTTCTACTTGAATATTTCCTAGATTTATTTTTTGATCATGTTTATTTCTATTGACCTTCAATTTTGAGAAGAAATACCTATTATAACTTAGTACAATCCTTAAAATGAACTGACACTTTGAGGAAGGAAAAGTCTTAATGTTGTAATTTCCCCCTGTGGAGAAAATCTTTCCTATAGCATCTGATATCTAAAATTCTGTTGTTAAAAGGGAAAAAAGGTAGTCTCTTAATAGCTAACTTCACATCCCAAGTAACCAAACTCTTCCATTCCCAGAAACTAAAGTTCTAACAAAAACATTGAAAAGACAAAGTTATTCTCATTTCAGTTAAAACACGTTTATTTTAAATTTTTTTAGTCCTTGATTTGTATGTTGTCTTTTAGAAGTTTTTAGTGCAAAGTACTTCCAATAACATTAGGGTTGCTACAAACCCTTTTGAGAAGGCAGAATGAGTGCCTCTTATGATCCATCTGTTCATATTACTTTCTGTGAAACATGAAGGAATACCTTTGAGTTTGATGTATAATAATTATTTTTTCCACAGGTTAGAATCATTTAAAAGATACATCCTTTTAAAGATTATTTATTTATTTATTTGACAGACAGAGATCACAAGTAGGCAGAGAGGCAGGCAGATAGAGAAGAGGAAGTAGGCTCCCTGTAGCGCAGTGAGCCCGATGCGGGACTCGATCCCAAGACCCTGGGATCATGACCTGAGCCAAAGGCAGAGGCTTTAATCCATTGAGCCACCCAGGTGCCCCAAGATACATCCTTTTATAAAACATGCTTTTCATTTTAGTTGCATCAAAATAATACCCTTTTAAGAGTAGGTGGATAGAGAGTTCCAGATTCATAATTAATTTTTAAATCAATATTCATTAAAGGAAAAACTAATTCTAGGCAAATGACACCAAGATGAGTAATGCTTACATGAAAAAGATTTCTAGGGAAAATATCCAAATTACTAAGCATTCAAGATATTTTTTAAAGTTTAGCATTAAATATTGAGTCCTTTTTTATTTGCTTGAAGAATGAATTTCTTTTCTTTTCTTTTCTTTTTGGTAGTTCATCCTAGTGATACTTTGATAAATTTTTGATCAAACAGGT
>NW_026751030.1:0-1574 GCF_022355385.1 Mustela nigripes
GGACCAAACCCTGGGAAGAGCCCCAATATGTCATCACCTGTACTTTCTCACCTACCAGCATGTTCTGGGGAAGTTCCCAGAGCCCCCTACTCAGCACTCAGCCAACAAGGCAGCTTCGGTGTCACACCTCAGGAGGCAGGAAGTTACTGCAAAGGCCCCAGGGTCTCCCCAGGGCATCGGGTGAACCGGCTGGAAATACAGCTCTGGCTCTCTATCCTGGGGCAGTGAGAATGGAGCTGGATCCCATGACCTGGGAAGAAGGAGGGCTTTGCAGGATCCAGCAGCTCTGCTGCAGAAGGGATTGGGAAAAAAGGGCCTAAAAGGGGACAGAAGCATACACACCCAAATCCTCCTGCTGCTGAGGAAAGGATGGGTCTCCTGTCAGGGACCTCTGCCCTGCCCATCCCTCAACAGGGAAACTGTGGGAGGACTGTGGGGCATCATGGGTCTTACCACAAACACTGCCACCATCAGCTCCACTCAAGTCCCCCCTGTGGTTGGGGGGCAGCTGGTGAGGTGAATTTCCCTGCACAAAACCTGGATTAATGCAGGTCCTCCTCACCAGGCTCTCAGGGCCTCACAAGACACTTCATTCTCTGCTCACTGTCACAGTAGACCACTGCCTGGGGACAGCCACCTGTCCTGCTGATCACTATCCCTGTAAACAAGCAGGTGCCATGTGCCCAAGAGGATCTGTCACCAGAGTTTATACAAACACCAGCAGATCTAAATTCAAACTGGGCCCCCTCCCCAGAAAGGTTCCTGGGGTCCCTGCAGTAGTAGTACCACGAAGGGTAATCTTGCTCTATCCTCCATCCCCCCACTGCTGCCAGGGTGTTATCTGTGTCTGAAGGCTTCACCCTGTGCCCTCGAAGGAGAGGGACTGTAGGTCGCCCTGAAGGGAGATGCTGACACAGAGACAGAACCATGAACAGTTTATTGGGGAGATACCAGGAGAGACAAAGCACAGGGTACAGGATGGGCAGGGAAAGCATTCAGACCACCAGGCAGAAACATTCATATCTTGACTAGATATAAATACTCATTGGAGCCTGGTTGTTGGAGGTCAAGGAAGTCTTCAGATTACAAAATGATTACCCTGTAAGGCAAGAGGATTTGGGTTAGTACAATGGGATCTTATGTTTTCCTAAATGCTCTCTGCCTCCCATACTGTATCTGAGGCCTTGGAGGAACACTTGGGTGTGTGGCCACATCTGTGAGTCTGTATGTAATAGACAATAATTGTCTTCACATCTCACATAGAAATATCTGATTGTACCTGTTCTCTTAACCATATTTTACTTCATTGTGGCTAGGACCTGACATTTAATAGAAAAAAGGGGGCTCTTTGCCTTCTCTTTGAAATGAGAATTGCCACTACCGGGGCTGAGGTATTACACTCTTAGTGTATTTTGTGGACTTAAATAAACATTTTTTGATGCCCATTGGCATGGAGCTATTTTCATTTAAACTGCGAGAATAGTGAATGGTCAGAGCCCAGATTCTTTGCCAATTATTATTATTTTTTTCTTTTTGAGACAGAGACAGAGAAAGCACAAACTTGTGAGTGAAGA
>NW_026751031.1:0-1574 GCF_022355385.1 Mustela nigripes
TATGGATTGGGTAGGCACAGTCCTAATGTGTGGCTCCAGGGTCCCCAGCCAGGAGGGTATGTGGCCCAGGACTTTGAGGACAGAAGTCTGAAAACACAAACTCAGCTTATGTTTGGGGACATAGGTATGGCAGGCCCGATCTACAAACCATGAGAAGACATCTTCAGGATATGAAGATAGTGCGAGTCTGAGGTGCTTGCTCAGATTTTGGCTCTGGATTTTGTTTCAGCAATGGCCGTGGAATGTCGAGGACGCCTCATCGGCCATGGACGAATCTTGCTCTCTGTGGATTTGGGCAGATCCCAATTTTTTTTCGTCAATCTGTTGGATGGAGGACTCCTTTCTGGGTTGTTACATCAGGTGTCCCACCAAAAGAGGAATTCCAAAGCAGAGCCCTGGGGCAGAATGAAGGATCAACCCGAACGATGGTTAAAAATTGGGGCTTATGGGCGTGGCAAGCCCAATATGCTGTCTCTTCATCCAGCCATTGAGAGGCCTTACCTGAGGACTGGGCTAAGGCTATGATAAACAATGTGAGTTTGCCACCTATGTGGCCCGCGAGCAATGGCGGGGCCTCATCGTACAAACAGGTTTCCACTACACTGAACGTTGGACAACAAGCCAACCACAAGGTTCTTGCCATTGGGCAGGAGTTCTGATTTCTGCATCATTTTCAAACCTGGACAGTGATTGGAGATAAGGTCTAGGATCTGAATCCTGAAAACCGAGGTTGGCAAGAGATAACAACCTAAGGCAATGGCTGGTCCTATGTACTCAGTGAGCGGCAAGCGGTCTGGGTGGGGCCAGGAGGTCCAGGCTCAGGCTGTGTCAGAAAGGGCATTATTGCCCAGGTCAGCCTATATATTTTGGGTACAACCAATTGGCGTGCAGGTTGATCTTCATTTGGGGTTTCTGGGTAGCCCCAGAGGGCAATGTTTTTCTTCTGGAGGGTATGCAGAGTGCTGCATTGTAATTCTGGATTGCCAAACTGGAGGGCTTGTTGGCCATTAATCTGAGGATGGAAGTCTGAGGACACAAGCTAGGCTTAGGTTTCTGGGTGAGGACATGGCAGGAACAATATACAGACCTGAATCGAGATCTCGTGCATTTGAAGTCAGGGTGAGCGTCAGACTATTTCTCAGGATAGACCTTATGTCCCTGATGGCCCCTTCATGAAGGGGGGGGTATCACGAGGACATGGGGTTTTCTCACGATGGGAGTTGTGAGAAGCTCCCTAATGCAAAGATTCTTTTGCAGGAAAATTGAGACCTGTTGGTTGGCTCCAGGCCAATGATTCTGAGCAGGGTTCTAAGGATGGATGGCATGGTAGCCCACTTCGCATTCCAATTGTCTCCTAGCAACAAGACAAGTTAGATCTGCTGGATCTCGCGGAGCAACCGAATATGCTGAGTTGAATTGGATTCTCCCGTGCATGTGTCCTAATATGATTTTGTGTCTATGGAGACCTTGGAATGAAGCCTTGGCACTGGGCCATGAAGGGTTCTCCTAAAAAGAGGCTTTGACATCACTATTACGTGCAAGTTTCCCATGTGTAGATGAGATTTGTTCTGGTG
>NW_026751032.1:0-1573 GCF_022355385.1 Mustela nigripes
ATTGTCTCACAGCCCTCTGAAGCACCAACCGCCCACTTTCCCCCTAACCATATTTCCAATCTTGCAACTTATTCTCTCTTTTGCTATGTTGTTTGCTTTGTAGGTACGAGGTCCATTACTGCCATGTTTAAGTTAATGTGGTGATCTTACTGTTGTGTTCCTGGCTAAAGACAAGTCTGGAATTCCCAGACACTACTACCATCTCACTGTCCTGCAAAGCCCCACAGCCATAAGCAAGAATGAATTCTTGCCACTTGCCTCATGTGGCAGAATTGTGGAGAACATTAGCCTATGTCACATCTATCAGTCCCAGAAAGACAAATAACATACGATTTCACTCTCTCCTGGTAGTCAAGAGAAATATGAAAAAAACAAGGGAAAAGGGGACAAAGAATATGACTCTAACCAGGCACCCAAAATTTGGAGTTTGTTTGAAGACAGGTTAGTGATATCACGTGTTTATAAAAGAGGACTAAATTGGACATTCTTTGTAGGAATGTGGCTGAAAGTGATGGAATGTGAGTTTTTAAGGCATATCAAATTAAATTTCTATCCAAAGAAGACTGACTTCTATCTCTTCAAATTTCAAATTATATGTTATGTGAAACACAGAGACAATACTCACACACACAGATAAGACACACAAAAGATGGGTAGGAAGTTAGGAATCACACTAAAGGATGGAAACCCCAAATAAAATACTACAAAGTAGAAGTCACAGAGAATCCACATCAGAAATCAACCGAAATGAGAAAGATAAGTCCTTACCTATGAATAGTTAGTTCAAGTATTCAGGACTAAGTTCTCGTACCACTAGAAACAGATTGTTGGGCTGGATAATTAAAAATAAAAAGGGCAAAAAAATCCAACAAGAAAAGATAAAAAAAGCACAACAAGCTCAACCTTTTGTTGCCCATAGAAGATTTCCTTCTAATATAAAGATACACATAGCTTGAAAGTGAGGGAATGGGGAAGACATAGGTTATGCAATTGTCAAGGAGAAAAGAGCCAATGTGATTGTGCCTATAGCAGATAGAGAGATTTTATTCCTTCGAGAGACAAAAGGTTACTGGAAGGTGTATTGTCTTCGTGGATTATCAAAACGTAAGAAACTTGGAAGAACTGCCAACATATACACCACCAACGTGGGTGTATTTAATGTTGAAAGCATGTGAAAAGAAAGGAAGGGAGTTGTGGAACTCCATCCAATATATTTGGGGAATAGGATGTCCACTTTTTGCATAGGATAGATCATCCAGAAGGAAAGGTAGTAAATATTAAAAGACATCATCATGGGCTCTCTAGACACCTTGAGTTTTGGGGAAGCATGCATAAGTTGTGTCTCTGGTGACCATAACAGAAGTTCATCCCAAAAGCAGACTTAACATTGTCTATCACAGATCCTGTGCTGGAGTCCAAAACAAGTCCTAATTAATGGAAGAAAATTTAAATCCTATCTTGTATACTTATGACCACGAAGGTATGAAAATGGAAAGAAATCACTCTCCAAAGGTAAATACAGCCAGGCACTAATAGGTGAAAAACACAACACACTCATGAACAACTAATGAAT
>NW_026751033.1:0-479 GCF_022355385.1 Mustela nigripes
TTGCCCTGACTTAGATGCACGAGATCTCGATTCAGGTCTGTGATTGTGCCTGCCATATCCTCACCCAGAAACCTAGGCCTAGCTTCGGTTCTCAGACTTCTGTCCTCAAACTACTGGCCCACAAGCCCTCCAGTTTGGCAATCCAGAACTACAATGCAGCACTCTGCCTGGCCTCCAGAAGAAAAACATTGCCCTCTGGGGCTACTCAGAAACCCCCAATGAGGATCAAACTGCACGGCATTTGGCTGTACCCCAAATATATAGGCTGACCTGGGAACTAATGCCCTTTCTGATACAGCCAGAGCCTGGACCTCCTGGCCCCACCCAGACAACTGTCCGCACACTGAGCACATAGGACCCGCCATGGCCTTAGGTCGTCATCTCTTCTCAACCTCGGTTTTCAGGCTTAAGAACCTAGACCTTATCTCTAATCACGGCCCGGGTTTGAAAATGATGCAGAAATCAGAACTCTTTCCCCA
>NW_026751033.1:579-1573 GCF_022355385.1 Mustela nigripes
TCCAAGTTTCAGTGTAGTTGAAACCAGTGTGGCCCATGAGGCCCCGCTCTTGCTTGCGAGCCAGTTGGTCACAAACACACATTGTGACCCTCAACCTGAGGCCAGTCCTCAGGTAAGGAATCTCAGTGGCTGGATGGAGAGACAGCATACAGGGCTTGCCATGCCCTAGGCCCCCATTTTTAACCCTAGTTCGGGTTGTGTCTTCACACTTCCCCAGGGCTCTGCTTTGGAATTCCTCTTTTGGTGGGACACCTGAGGTAACAAACCTGAAAGGAGTCCTCCCATCCCACAGATTGACGCGAAACAATGGGATCGAGCCAAATCCACAGAGAGCAAGATTCGTCCATGGCCCATGAGGTCTCCCCAACATTCCACGGCAATCGCTGATACAAAATCCAGAGACAAAAGCCTGAGCACGCGCCTCAGTCTAACTCATTCTTCATATCCTGAAGAGTTCTTCAGATAAGAACCTACACGGCACTCGAATGCACCCAAAATATATAGTCTAACCTGGGCACTAATGCACTGTCTGACAATCTGAGCCCGGTCCTCGTGAACAACACCCAGACAGCTGACTGCACACTGAGCACATCAGACCAGCCATGGCCTTAGGTCATCATCTCTTCCCTACCTCAGTATTCAGGTTTCAGAACCTAGACTATATCTCCAATAACTGCACAGGGATGACTGTGATGCAGAAATCAGTACTCTTCCTTAACCATGGCAAGAAACCTTGTGGTTGTCATGTTGTCCAACGTTCAGTGTAGGAGAAACCAGTATTCAACCTGAGTCCCCGCCCATTCTTGAGTGCGACGAGGGCATAAACACACATTGTGATCCTCAGCATGAGTCCTGTCCTCTAGTACGTCTTTTCAGTGGCTTGACCATTAGATGTCATAATGGCCTTGAGATGTCCCTAGGCCCCAATTTTTTACCAGATTACTGGTTGTCCAGTCGCCCCTCCCCAGGCTTCTACTCTGGAATCCCCTATTTG
>NW_026751034.1:0-1573 GCF_022355385.1 Mustela nigripes
CTGGTTCCTTATCTAAATGCCTGGGGATACAGATGTGTGGCCCAGCATATGCACTGTTTATGAAACCTTCCCATTAGAATAGAATCAATGTTGGAGGGGCTTATCTGGACAGCTAGCACAGGAAAATTGACTGGGGGGCCATTCAGAGTGAGGAAAGAAATGTGGGGCAACCTAGAGACTAAGGAGATGACAGTCCAGTCCAGTCCCCACATAGATCCTTCTGAAGATCACCTCCTCTTAACCCCCCACTTTGCACTTGCTGTAGACAATGTTCTTTGTGTTCGAGATACAATATGGTCAGGACTGCATTTTTATTTTTATTTTATTTTTGTTATATAAATTTTTGTTAAATTTATTTATTTTCAGCATAACAGTATCATTATTTTTTCACCACACCCAGTGCTCCATGCAATCCGTGCCCTCTATAATACCCACCACCTGGTACCCCGACCTCCCACCCGCTCCCCGCCACTTCAAACCCTTCAGATTGTTTTTCAGAGTCCATAGTCTCTCATGATTCACCTCCCCTTCCAATTAACCCCAATCCCCTTCTCTCTAACTCCCCAAGTCTCCATGCTTTTTGCTATGCTCCACAAATAAGTGAAACCATATGATAACTGACTCTTTCTGCTTGACTTATTTCACTCAGCATCATCTCTTCCAGTCCCGTCCATGTTGCTACAAAAGTTGGGTATTCATCCTTTCTGATGGAGGCATAATACTCCATCGTGTATATGGACCACATCTTCCTTATCCATTCATCCGTTGAAAGACATCTTGGTTCTTTCCACAGTTTGGCGACCGTAGCCATTGCTGCTATAAACACTGGGGTACAGATGGCCCTTCTTTTCACAACATCTGTATCTTTGGGGTAAATACCCAGGAGTGCAATGGCAGGGTCATAGGGAAGTTCTATTTTTAATTTCTTGAGGAATCTCCACACTGTTCTCTAAAGAGGCTGCACCAACTTGCATTCCCACCAACAGTGGAACAGGGTTCCCCTTTCTCCACATCCTCTCCAACACATGTTGTTCCCTGTCTTGCTAATTTGGGCCATTCTAACTGTAGTTAGAATTTGTAGTTAGAAAATATAGTTAGAAAATGTAGGTTTTTTTAAAAGATTTTATTTATTTATCAGAGAGAGAGAGGGGGAGAGAGCGAGCACAGGCACACGGAATGGCAGGCAGAGGCAGAGGGAGAAGCAGGCTCCCTGCTGAGCAAGGAGCAGCTGCTTAACCAACTGAGCCACCCAAGCATCCCAGAAAATGTAGTTTTAATTTGAATCTCCCTGACGGCTAGTGATGATGAACATTTTTTCTTGTGTCTGATAGCCATTTGTATGTATTGATTGGAGAAGTGTCTGTCCATATCTTCTGCCCATTTTTTGATATGATTGTCTGTTTTGTGTGTGTTGAGTTTGAAGAGTTCATTATAGATCCTGGATATCAACCTTTTGTCTGTACTGTCATTTGCAATATATTTGACATTTGCAATGTCATTATAATGACATTTGCAATGTCATTTGCAAATATCTTCTCCCATTCCGTGGGTTGCCTCTTTGTTTTCTTGACTG
>NW_026751035.1:0-1573 GCF_022355385.1 Mustela nigripes
GGGTCCTGGGATTGAGCCTGGCATGGGGTTTTCTGCTCAGCAGGGAGCCTGCTTCCTCCTCTCTCTCTGCCTGCCTCTCTGCCTACTTGTGATTTCCGTCAAATAAATTTTTAAAAAACGTTAATAAAAAGAAATATATATGTCTTAGTCCCATTTCTTGTAGTTTTACAGTGATGACAGGAATAGATTTGTCTTTTGTTAATGAGTCAACTTTTAGGACACACCTAAGGTTAGCAGCTGGTTGCCGAGAGAATCAACCATGTGATAAGAGGGCCAGAACTTTCCACAAGTTAGTATATATTCTGCTGTCTTTTGGGATGAAGTCCTTAACTTACGGTGTTTGATGCTATCTCCAGGTGGGTAGCATCCGAATTGACTGGAATGTTAGGGTGCCCGACTGGTGTTGGAGAATTGTTTCTTTGTGTGACGGAATACCATATGCTAGAATTGGGTCCAAGATTGTAATAACTTTGTGGTGTCCCTGGACCAAATGATCATGCTATGCTGTAATCACTTACATTAAGCTTTTATGGTTTCCAGTGTTTTGTGATTAAAATTAGCAGTGTGAGGGCTGGGCAAAAGGTATGAAGAGGAAAGAGAGAAACATGCTTTCAGTTGTCAAATGAGTGAGTCAGAGGAGTAAAAGGCATAGGAAATACAGTCAGTGATACTGTGATAGTGTTGTATGGTGACAGAGGGTAGCTACACTTGTGAGCAGCATAATGTTTAAACTTGTTAAATCACTATGTTGTACACCTGAAACTAATGTAACTGTGTGTCAACTATACTCAGACATTTTTAACTAAAATAGTAAAATCAGCACTTGTGAAGGTCATCTTATTATCTCAAGGCTTTGCCTACAGCCTTATTTATCTCTTTAGAATAAATTATAGATTTACTCATTTATTGATTGATTATTCTGGATTCTAATTCTAGAAACAGAATTGGTAAGTTAAATGGGGCACTCATATTTAAGGTTTGTTTCTATACTGCCCACTATCTCTACTGACAGTGTTCAGCAGTGTATAAAAGTGTTGGTATGAATCTCTGCAAATTTAGGATTCATTTATTAGAATCAGTACTATAACATCAGAAAGTTTAAAGTTTAAAGTCATAGAATAGTTAAACACTTTTCTTTCTAAGCACAAGAGATCTTTTACAAAATTATGGGAAAATTCTCAGTTACAAAAATACATTCTACCATTTAAACCAGTTAAGAATGACAATAACATGGCAATACAAGGGGTAGTCTTAGGGGTATTTTTCAACAACTTTCCTTTAAAGATAGTTTTTTATGTAAAATATAGCATTAATTAATAAAGGGTTTTTTACCTTTTTAAATGAAAAATGAAAAGTTGTGGAAACCAGAGAAATCTGTTATTCCAACTTATGAAAAAGTACTGCTGTTATGAAAATTTTCGAACATAGGAAAAGTTACAAAGCTGCAGAAGTGAACTTCTTTACCTCTCCATACTTTGTTATGTGTCACCGAAGACTAAAGACATTATCCTGAAGAGAATAATTTATCCTACCAAATAAAATTGAATACTATTTCCTTAATATCTTGTACTCC
>NW_026751036.1:0-1573 GCF_022355385.1 Mustela nigripes
AAGGGGCACCTGGGTGGCTCAGTGGGTTAAAGCTTCTGCCTTCGGCTCAGGTTGTGACCCCAGGGTCCTGGGATCTAGCCCCGCATTGGGCTCTCTGCTCAGCATGGACCCTGCTTCTTCCTCTCTCTCTGCCTGCTTTTCTGCCTACTTGTGATCTCTGTCTGTCAAATAAATAAATAAAATCTTAAAAATGTGAATTATACCATCAATAATCTAAAACATAGATGAGAGGAATGGTAAAAGCGTAAAGCTTAAAAATTCTATTGAAGTTAAGCTGTTATCAATTTAAAATAGGATATTATAAGTTTAAGGTGTTTTATGTAAACCTTATGGTAATCATGAGGGAAAATCATTTAATTACACTAAAGAACATAACAAAGAAGTCAATGCACATTGATAACCAAACACATCAAAAAACAAATAAAAAAATTAACAAGAAACAATGGATTTACAACAACAACCAGAAAAAACATAACGACCTGGCAACAGTATGTCTTTATCAATATTTGCTTTAATGAACACTGATGAAAATCTCCAATTAAAAGACATAGAATGGCTGAATGGGTAAGAAAAAAAGAGCAAACAATTTATTACCTACAAGAAAGTCATTTTTTCTGAAAAAAATTTTATTATTATTTTTATTATGATATGTTAGTCACCATACAGTCCGTAATTAGTTTTTGATGTGATGTTCTAAGATTCATTGTTTATGTATAACACCCAGTGTTCCATCCAATATGTGCCCTCCTTAACCCATCATCACACCAGCCCATCCCTCTACTCTCTTCCACCTTAACCTGTCAGTTTGTTTCTTGGACTCAACAAATCTCTTGGTTCATCTCCCCCTCTGATTCTTCCTGCTTCACTTTTCCTTTTTCTCCCAATGTCTTCCATACTATTCCTTATGTTCCAAAAGTGAGTAAGTGAAACCATATGATAATTGATTTTCTCTGCTTAACTTATTTCACTTAGCATAATCTCCCCCCATCTCATGCATGTTGATGCAAAAGCTGGGTATTCACCCTTTCTGATGGCTGAGTAATATTCCATTGTATACATGGACCACATATTCTTTATCCATTCATCTGTTGAAAGGCATCTTGGCTCTTTCAACAGTTTCGCTATCATGGACATTACTGCTATGAACATCGGGGTGCATATGACCCTTCTTTTCACTACATCTGTATCTTTGGTGTAAATACCCAGTGGTGCAATTGCCAGGTCATAGGGTAGCTCTATTTTTAATTTTTGAGGAACCTAAAAACTGTTTTCCAAAGGGGCTGCAACAACTTGCATTTCCACCAACAGTGTAAGAGGGTTACCCTTTATCCACATCCTCTCCAACATCTCTTGTTTCTTGCCTTGTCAATTTTGGCCATTCCGACTGGTATAAGGGGGTATCTCAGTGTGGTTTTGATTTGAATTTCCCTGATGGCTAATGATGATCATTTTGTCATGTGTCTGTTACCCATCTGTATGTCTTCTTTGGAAAATGTCTGTTCAGGTCTTCTGACCAGTTTTTGACAGGATTATTTGTTTTTTGGGTGTTGAGTTTGAGAAGTTCTTTATAGAT
>NW_026751037.1:0-1573 GCF_022355385.1 Mustela nigripes
GACAGCTGGCCGCACACTGAGCACATCGGACCCACCATGGCCTTAGGTCGTCATCTCTTCTCAACCTCGGTTTTCGGGCTTCAGAACCTAGACCTTATCTCCAATCACGGCTCGGGTTTGAAAATGATGCAGAAATCAGAACTATTTCCCCATGGCAAGAAACCTTGTGGTTGGCATGTTGTCCAAGGTACAGTGTAGTTGAAACCAGTGTGGCCAACGAGGCTCCGCCATTGCTTGAGGGCCACATTGGTCACAAACACAAGTTGTGACCCTCATCCTGAGCCCAGTACTCAGGTAAGGCCTCTCAGTGGCTGGATGGAGAGACAGCATATTGGTCTTGCCATGCCCCTAGGCCCCACTTTTTAACCATAGTTCGGGTTGTCCCTTCACTCTTTCCCAGGGCTCTGCTTTGGAATTCCTCTTTTGGTGGGACTCCTTTCAAACCTGAAAGGAGTCCTCCCATCCCACAGATTGACAGAAAACAATTGGGATCGGGCCAAGTCCACAGAGAGCAAGATTCGTCCATGGCCCATGAGGCCTCCCCAACAGTCCACTGCCATCGCTGATAAAAAATCCAGAGACAAAAGCCTGAGCATGCGCCTCAGACTCGCGCACTCTTCATATTTTGAAGAGTTCTTCAGATAAGAACCTACACGGCACTCGAATGCACCCAAAATATATAGTCTAACCTGCGCACTAATGCACTGTCTGTCAACCTGAGCCCGGACCTCGTGACCAACACCCAGACAGCTGACCTCACACTGGGCACAACAGACCCGCCATGGCCTTATGTCATCATATCTTCTAGACCTCAGTTTTCAGGCTTCAGAACCTAGATCTTATCTCCAAACACTGCCCAGGGGTGACTGTAATGCAGAAATCAGAACTCTTCCTTACCCATGGCAAGAAACCTTGTGGTTGGCATGTTGTCCAACGTTCAGTGTAGGAGAAACCAGGCTTCACCCTGAGGCCCCGCCTATTTTTGAGTGCAACGAGGGCATAAACACGCATTGTGACCCTCAGCGTGAGTCCTGTCCTCTAGTACGTATTCTCAGTGGCTGGACGATTAGATGTAATAATGGGCTTGACATGTCTCTAGGCCCCAATTTTTAACCAGATTTCTGGTTCTCCAGTCGCCCCTCCCCAGGGCTCTACTCTGGAATCCCTCTATTGGTGGTATACCTGAGGTTGAAAAAAAAAAAAAAAAAAAACAAATCAACAACAACAGAGCAACGGACATCTTCCCTCCCACAGAATGACCCCAAACTCTTTGGACAGGGCCAAACCCCCAGAGAATAAGACTCGTCCATTTCCCATGAAGTCACCCGAAAATTTCACGACAATGATTTACAGATATCCAGAGACAAAAACTTGAGCAAGAGCCTCACTCTCGCCCTTTTTTCATATCCCGAAGAGTTCTCCTCCTGTTCTGTAGATCAGTCCTACCATACCTATGACCCAAAACATAAGCCGAGTTTGTGTTTTCAGACAACTGTCCAAACAGCCCTGGCCTACACACCCTACAGGCTCAGGACCCTGGAGCCAAACCTGACGTCTGTGCTTGCCCTCTCCA